>NC_091747.1:44369046-44609046 GCF_043380555.1 Nothobranchius furzeri | reverse complement strand
TCATGTTTTATTAATACATTACAGTATTAGAGAAAACATTTAGGCAGTAAGAAACATAATAACAATACTGCTAAACTCTTTCCAAAAATAGGCGAAAGAACAGAATCGAAAAAGAGATCCAATATATTTTGTTCGAGCTGTTTTGCCGTAGAATGATGACATCATCGGCAGGCGCAGGGCCTCGAGCAGATCTGGAAACTCCAGAAAGCTAGCATCAGCATTGCATTCTCTCGAGGGAACTAACTGAAGGGCCATCAAAGTCTGAGGAGTCACTCTGCGGTCGCATGCACCGCAATGTTTTTTTTTTTTTAAACTAGAGACAGTCACGGTGAGATGGTGTAAAACTACCCTGAAATGTATGTACTGCCCCTAGGGGGCATCTTTCAGTTCTCCTCACCATAAATGAGCTTAGCGTGGGAACAGTGGAGCGTGCAGCGGTACATTTTGGTCTAGAAACAAAAATGGAGAAATGCAGATGCGGCTTGAGTTTCTTTTTGTGTAGTTTTGTTGATTTTTGTCATGTTCTGTGCCCCTCTGTCCCCAGCCTCCTCCTGTTCTCACTCCAGGTTCTCCTCTTGTGTCCCATTATTATCCCCAACCCTCTTTAGACTTCCCTCAGGTGTCCTCCTAATCACTCCCTGATAATTCCTAGTCAATCTTATTTTAGTCCTCCTCATCCATTTATTAGATGTTTATTTTTGCCCTCAGTCTTTAGGTTTAGTTTTATCCATGTTTTATAGGTTAAGGTTTATCTGCCATCCTGCATGTTTCTTTCCCCCTCATTTAGGTTATTGTACGCACCTGCCTTCCCTCCAGATCTCACTCCTCACACCTGTCACCTGTTCCCCTAATCACCTCCCTCTGTGTTTATAAACCCTGTCTTATACTTCAGTGTTTGTCGGTCCATCGTTGTGTCCACGTTGTTCTGTTCCCTCCCGAGTTTTGCCCGAGTGCGTGCTCACTTGTGAGCTTCTGTTTTGTTTTTGGACCGCTGGATCAAGCCTCCTCCTTTAAATAAAGGATTTACTTATTTACATCTGCGCCTTTCTCGTGTGTTCTGCGTTTTTGGGTCCTAACCTCCTGCTCAGCGTGACAATTTTAGGATATTCTATAGAAGTTTCATGCTTTTCTTTAAAGCTCAGTCTTTTCACTGCGGTCTAATTAAAGTCTGCAGGATTTCATATCTTGACATGAAACTTGTGCACAGGAAATCCAATCATGCAGGTATTAAAAATCACTTTAATAAACAGGTCTGGACTTTGGTAGCAAGAGCTAGTCACCAGCTGGTGGCTTCCCAGGAAACAATCGCTCTACCCCCCCAGTAGTTACTCAGATCACCATTACTGCATGTCTGCTGTCTACAAAGGCTCCAGCCACAGAATCGTTGGGAATTAACAAGAGAGATGATATCTTGTCGCAGCAGCAAGGTCAAGACCGTAACATCATTTGTTTTGCCGTCTCTCCCCTTAGCATGAATCACTTCATCCTCCTAGTCCTCTCCTCTCTGGCTTCTGTCCTTCAAACACACACTGTCAGGTCGGTGTAATTGCACCATGACAGGACCCATTCCTCATCCCCATCAATCACTCCCGCTCAGACGCTGGCTTCCTTTTAACATGCCTACTGCCACTCTCCCTCCGCCCTCCTCCTCCCTGATCGGCCTCCGTGTTTTATGTTTATGGTGATAAATAACAGACTCAACGTTCGGCCGCTGGACATCCAGAACCGGATTTCCTGGCCTGCTTCATGATGCCTTAAGTGATATATGGACCTTGTTGGGTTTGCGACAGGATTTTTCTGACGTTTAAGCTGATTTGCTGCTCATGGGGAATTAAAACATGAGGCAAAGAATTATGATCAAATGACAGAAACATGTTATTAGTCCAAGTAAATTGGGATTAAAGTGGTGTTTTCCACCTAGGGAATCTTTGCGTTTGTACAGAATCAAATCCTTAACCCCCAGAGACCCATCGTTGTACTATTACAACATCAGTTTTAAGTCTACAAAAATAAACCTTCCCCATTTTTTTTCTTTTTAAAACCACATTTACATTGCTAATAGGTCCTATTGTTCAGTTCTGCAACACTATTGGCTGTTAAAATGTGTAAATAGGCCCGTTTATCTGGCCTCCTAGAACAACATGTGAAAGGTTAAAAAAAGATTTTGCAGTTGTTTTCTAAATTTGGGTTTCTGGGGGTTAAATCTGCAGCAAACTGATAAGAAATCTGTCCCTTTTTAACCCTCTGGAGGCAGGAGTTGCGGATTTGCAACTTTAAAACCTACCTACCTGGTTACTCCACATACGTATTTCATGAGCATTGTTTAACTCAGAAGTACCCCTGGAGGACTTAGTTGTTCGTCCTTTTATCAAAACTTATTTTGAGCCTGAGAGGGTTAAAAATGCTTGTTTCTACCAGACCATGTGATTAATTTATCAACCCGTAGGAGGATGTTTATGCACTTTGATTCCTATGTGTTTGTGTTGTGAATCTGTGGTTGGGTCCAGAAACAGATCGGTACTGCAGTAGGTTCATCGACAGGGTGTCCTATTCATAGCAATATTTTCAAATGAGTCCTGGGAATTCCTGTTTACATCTGCAACAACAGAAACTCTGTTTGAGATGAGAAATGTTTTGTTGCCTCCTTTACTTTTGAGAAAAAAATAGAAAAGAGTTAAGGGATTATTCTGCATTTGTCTAACATTCAATGAAAACTAATGTGAACAGTGTTTTTTTGAACTGTACATTTGAGAACCAAATATTTTCCCATGTCTTAATCTACATGCACATATAATACAGGAGGATCATTGTTGACAGCTTAATGCGCATGGGCGAGTGGTTAGGTGGAAAAAACACACAAAATGTTCTGTTTTCAAGACACGACGAACATTTGCAAGGGAGTTAGCAGGCAAAATCCACAACATATAAGCACGTTAACGTCTGAAGACAAGAGGAAGTTTAGAGAGAAGCTTACAATCTGTATTGACAACAAAATTGTAGTTATTCAAAGCCTGTATGAGATCTGGGATGACGAAAGAGTTGGTCTGGTTCAACTTTGGTCATAAATCTACTTATTCTTATTTAATAAAAAGCCCTGGACCCTTCACTTATGAAAAATTAAAGGCTTTCAAGAGGCTGGTGGCTTGAAGTTGAGGTCGTGCTAAAAGCAGGAGTCACAGTTCACATCGACCATGGGTGACAGCGAAAGAGAACAGTGAACTCCTAAGGGCGACTGCAAAGCCGGGCAAGTGTACATTGATTAGTGTCCTTATTTATCAAGTACATTTTGGAAATAATTATTTGCAACAATCTTTGTTGCTTTTCGTAGTCATTTACGGAGGAAATTCTAAGAAAACATTTTATCGAGCTTCTAACGGGTCGTACAATCAACCAAACAGCAAGAGTGAACGGTTTGCTTCACTAAATTCGTCATAACATTCGTGCAAAACAATTTAATTATTGGCAAAATATGCTGTTTATTGCCGCCCAATCCTGTGGTGCAATGTGAGAAACAAACTTTGAATATCTTCCTATCAAAATAAAAGTAGCATTTGATCAATTACAATTGTCTTTTCATACTTTATTGCTTTTAATGTGTCTTCACTGTTCAGCCCTTTGTTTGAAAATGCTCAAAAAATTACAATGACTCATGTAAACTTTCTGAGACCCAGTTAAGAGGCCTCTACCAGCAGTGTCCACTCAATGACAAATGCCCTGGTACTGGGAGAAACAGGGAGGGAGCGAATATCAATGAACCTCCCTCTAAAGGCGGAAGAAGATTGTTGGACAGCAGGAAGGATTTGAGCCAACAAGGAAGGGCTGCACCTACAAAAATTGGAGATGGAACCTTTGATTTTTCTTTTTTTCGGGGTCGTTTGGGATTCCAAGCTTCCCCTGACTGATTAGGTTTTGCATCGTCACACTTTATTTCCTTACTGTTTTTCTCAAATGAATGCACTGTTTTTGCGGCAGAAACAGCAGCAGTGGTATCGCTCCCTGTCCAACCTCGAAAACCTGTAGGATGATTAATGAGTTATTGGATGGATACTCGTTCTGCTGGGATTACAAAAAAATGCAAAACTGTACTCAGGTTCATATAATACTTCTTGCACGACCCACCAAAGCCTCTTTTTCATATGTACCATATTTTCCGGAGTATAAGTCGCTCTGGAGTATAAGTCGCACCAGCCATAAATGTATAATGAAGAAGAAAAAAAACATATGTAAGTCGCATTCTTACAAAATCTGAGACCAAGCACTTCACATTGCAAGACAAGTACCGGTAACAATAACAGGAGAAACAACCAGGGCGCAGCAGCGCACCTCGGCCTCCAGCAGAGGATGGCGGTGTTTCAAACCCTCCCAGCGAGCGGGGGAGCTCATTTCTGTGCTGGAGCTGGCCCGCAGCACCCCGCCACAGGCTGCAGCAGGTGATGGCGGGGTTTGAAACCCTCCCAGCGGGACAGGGGAGCTCATTCCTGGGTCTGAGCCACCCGGCCCGCAGCAGCTCGCCACAGGCTCCAGCAGGTGATGGCGGGGCAGAGGAGCTTATTCCTGGTCAGGAGCCAGTCTGCAGCAGCGCGGTATACATAATTTGGTATATAAGTTGCTCTGGAAAATAAGTCGCAGGACCAGCCAGACTATGAAAAAAAGTGCGACTTATAGTCTGGAAAATACGGTAATTATTCTTAAAGGATGCGGTGCGGATGTGGTCTAGTTTCTGCACGGCTTCTGCTCGGACTGCGGTTTGTGTTCTGAATGTCTCCGGATATCGGTTCCCAGAAGAGCACCAAATGATTAGAAATGTAGCATAATGCATATCAAAGTGTATCTGCAAAAATAACCTGTTGAGTGGTGTGTGTGCAACAGCTCAACTACCTACTTTCAGAAGGGTATACAGACACATATTAGGTGCATATTCTTTTTAAGATGCGGAGGGCACCTGACTTGCTTCTATGTGATTATTTATACAATTTGCATACAAAAACACAGACATTATTAAACACAGGAAATGAAGACTAAAAATATTTTTTGCATCATCGCTTTAGCGCCCCCTCCAGCCTGGCGCCCCTATGCGCCGCATACACTGCATAACTACTTTATTGCGCCACTGTGTGTGTGTTAGTATGAAACCATTTTTGCGAAGCGAGTCCACTGTGAACTGACATCCTTGTCATTAAAAATAAAACAAAATTTGGACAAAATAATGTGACATGGATTTTATTTTGAAATTACCCAGATGCACCTCACTGAAATGTGTTTCACTTCCTGTTTGGCTCATGGAATTTCTTTAACTTCATGACTATTATTAAGCATCTAGAAAAAAATAGACTCCATGCTCTAGGGTTTGGAAAATTGAGTGCTTTAAGAGCTCAATATATATTACCTCTACTTATGACCAATTAACTGTGTTACTCAATATACATACAGACTATCAACCCTGCTTGGTCTTTACTGTGTTTAATCAGAAAATTCTAAGATTCTTTATGTATTAAGGGGTGTACACACTTCATTTTTATCCAGAAAAGAGTCAGGTTTATAAAAGTAAGAATTTATTTTACCACTAATTAAAACATGACAAGTTAACTAACATTTTACTGTGATGGATGGAACTAGATGTGATGTATGGAACCTATGTGTGAATGCGGTGTTGGTCAGAACTTTCTTATCTAGGAGAGCTGAGTTTGGATGCAAAAGAATTTGGTTTTCGTAAAGCTATGAAGGTGGTTGTTATCAAAACACATCAGACGCAATCTGTCATGTACATGCCCACTCGAAGACCCTCGTGATAGATCTGGACTGTCGAAGTCCTCGGACTCCCAGGCACCGAGGTCCGTAGAAGAACTGCAGCACTACGAAACCGGTCTTAGAGTTGTCTCCAGGTCACAACAGATGGATGGAACTGCACGTCTGGGACTCTTAAGGAGTCTAAACAATATCAGCTTGTTCTGCAGGAACTGTTGTATCAGCTTCGCAGGTGCAAAAAGATTTTGACGACGTGTCAAAAGCTTTGATGTTAAAGAGGGTTTTGCTTCAGGTGGCCGGTCTGAAACTTTCTCGAGAACTGAGAGATCACCTGAAAGTGATCCGGTTTTGATGTTCTCGTGTTATGATTTGTGTAGCCAACCAAAGGTTGACAAGTTGAGGAATGGTAACCAAGACAACCTCAGAAACGCACCTTGTTTGATACGGAGGCTCTGACTAGGGTGAAAGACTATGTATGTGTAGCACTTGGTAAAGTGTACAGATAAAATGTCTGAAACATTGCATAAACCTGTTGAGAGTTGAAAAGTAAGTCAGCTACGTTTGTTTCTGGTTAAGCTGTTACACATTTTCACCAGTAGAGGGCAGTTACAGTTCAGAAAGAAATGGGAAAAAAGAAGAAAAAAGGTTCTAACATGCTTGGATCTGTATGAGGATGCCATGGTTCTGAGGTCCCCAATAAAACTCGGTTTTTCTACACCAAGTTGTCCTGGAGTGGTGTAACATATGTGTCACGAGTTCAACTTAACCTTAAGCCTGATTTATGCTTCTCCGTCTGCATCAGTGCGGAGACACGCAACGCCATTATCCGTCCTTGCGTAGGGCTCCGGCAGGCACGCAAGTACGTACGGAGTCGAGCCCACTTTTATAAGCATCCGTCGAACGAGACGGATTACGCATGCTTATTGGTGTACAGCGCTTTGTCCATTTTGGCCATGTGAAAGCGCTCTATAAATAAAGTTGATTTGAAGCTTGTGATTGGTCAGGACGCCGCTGTTGTTTACAACGCCATCATTGCAAAGAGAGCCGAGGATAACTAGCGGCAGACACGGAGAAGCTTGAAGAATATCTCGCGAAAAAACTCTAAAAATATGAACGTTTAATTCTCCCGTGACTGGAGGAGTGAAAAGATGTGCAGCAAGCGTTTTATTTGTGGACGGAAATGACAGGAAACATGGGTTTAGAGGTGGGGAGCGCATGAAGCGGTGGAGGAGAATGAGAGACAAATATGTCCGTGTTAAAAGTCTCTTATATACATAAAAAACACAATATAAACACACTATCTTGGACCGATACATGACATGATACCACAGAACAGCACTACGCCCTCTGTTGTCCTGCCGGGCAATTGCTTTACGACACTCTCCAGGAGACGGAGAAGTATGAGAGCAAAACGCTTCCGTCAATCCGTGCGTGCCTGTCCCTTGCGGAGCTGACGGAGAAGCATGAACCAGGCTTTACTTGCTCTTGTGTGAGTGCAAATGGTGATGACCTTGCCATATAAACAACATACCATTCATTTCAAACTTCAATCATTGAGCACAGATTAATGAAACATTTCATTATATCAGAATTATTATAAGTAGCAATAAACAAAGGTTTATTTAATAATTATCTAGCTTATAAGTTGTAGAAGTTCATATTGATTTAGGAAATCATTCTTGATTTAGCAACTGATCCGAGCTGTGAGTGTTCCTTATATGGAGGCATGAAGACCTGAAAGATTGGACCTTGAGGAGAAAACGTTATTGTTGACATTTCGTTATCTGTTCAGAGCTGCAGGCTCTGAGCTCCAGCTGGTGGGATGGAGGCAGGCTGATTTAAAGGGAATACATGCAGTCTCGTGTCTCCTTTTTGACCAGATGTTGAATAGATGTTAAATGGTCAAACTGTACCTAAAAACTGACCATTGCTGGATGTTACAATGCGGAAACTTTCCGGAGCTCCGCATTCAGATCTCCCCTGCTTCGTAAAATGCCTCATTTGCTTCCATATAGGGGGTGGAGCTTAAAACATATATCTTAACCACAGTGGCGGGCAGTGCGTTCCACCCCTGGGCCTTCAGTGATTTCCTATTCAGTCCAATCTAATTTAATACACCTAAAATACCATCAATAGGACATCACAGCTGGAGAAACCACACACACACACACACACACACACACACACACACACACACACACACACACACACACACACACACACACACACACACACACACACACACACACACACACACACACACACACACACACACACACACACACACACACACACAAACCAGTGGCTGGTCAAGACACATAATTTCCAGAGTCTTTAAAATCAAACTCGCATTCCCAGTTGAGAGTAGGAAGCTGACCACGGATACCGTCAAATCTCAGAAATGAAAGACGGGTTTAAGAGATGAGACAATAAAATAAATAAGTAAAGCAAACACATTATTTGCATTTGTTTTGGAGAAAATTGTACCGCGAAACAATTGAACATGTTGGCGCAGCTGCACACACCACGTCATTCACAATATAAATTGCATAGAAACAGAACACAGAATAATTTCATTTTGCCATTTTATTTCGTTACCATTTATTGATTATTAACAAAATAAAATGACAAAACATTAAAAAAATACTAATAAAATGTTTCTACTCATCAACATAAATGTCCAGCATGGATCTCCTCCTCTCCTGCTCATTAGAAAATAAAATCCATCCTTCTTTCTTTCCTGAGGAAAACCTCAATGGCTCTGTACAGTTTATCTGTGCGCTTCAGGTCCATGAGTAGATCCTTTTCTACAGACATGGAGGCTAATGCTGAAAGACGTGTCTGCCCGGTCGTGTTTCTGGCGTACGTTTTAACGCGCTTTAATGCTACCAAATCCATCTGATGCGAGCAACAGGCATTCCCAGCAGAATAACCTGCAGCGGTTCTCTGAAGCTGTTAGCCATGGGTACCGTTCATAGTTGCTTGCCTGAAAATGATGAACAAATCCATTCCCCTGCTGGGACAAGCCAGCTAGCATTGGAGTCGGACGACCTGTTCTCACAAGATCCATTTTTTCTTGAAAGGTCCGTCTTGAAAATGGTGTGGCAAATTAATCTGCAACCAAGTCTGTCTCTTCTCCTCTTTCAGCCATCATGTGTTCAAAAATACACAGATAGCTGCCTATAGATACACATCTCTGTGTTTAGTTTTGATATTTTGCTTCATGCCGCTAGAAAAGTTCTAACTACTGCTTATCCAATCACAGGATGCGTTCATGTCAACTTTTGCGTGAGGCCAGCTAGCTGGCCCGGGCCAAGCTGACTCGTGAGCTGATTGGCTATCGCAACTAGATTGTCTCTGTTCACTTACAGCGGACAGCGGGCTTCTCGATTGATTCTGAAGGCCTAGGGCAGACTTAATCTGCCTGAAAACACAAGCTAGCTTAAATCTGATTGGATAACACCCAGCCTTGGTATTTGAACACTGGAAGCAGCACAGCCAAGTGGGTATAATAGGATATAAAGAAAATAGACCAGTGAACAATTTTTTTTATTTAAAAATAATTACCAAAGGAAAAAAAATACATTTACGCTTTTGAGTATGTTTAGGCCAGCAGAGAAGGCTTTGCTGGCCCTGACTGCCCACCACTGCTTAACCACCCACTGGGGGCGCTTTGGTTCTTTTCAGCTTTAACATTTTGTTCTTGCATCTTGATATTGTCCACGTCAACATTTTTAGAGATCTAGTTTAAATTTGCATTAGCTTTATTCCCACAGAGATTATTGCCATATTACTTTCATTTTTTCCACATCTGTTGGCCTTATGATTAAAATTCATAAAAACCTGTAGGCAAATTCCCCTCAAGTACATTTTGCAGATCTGCTTTTGTGCTCAGAAAGAAAGAAAAAGAGAAGAAAGAGAGAAATTGTTCCTTTCAGACCGTGGCGTTGATAAATGGTGGTGGTCAGAAAAACAGCACTGGCACTTGTTCAGAAGAGCCAAACTGAAACGCACGAACAATCCTAGCCCTCCCTCCAACGAAAAGCTGTGACATTTTCCTCCTCACAAAGGGCTGAAGTGAAATCTCAGATCTTTTAGTGCTCTCGCTCGTTTTCCTCTTTTTCAGGCCTGAAAGAGAAAGGCAACAAGTGGCTTTTCAGCTAACTTTTCCCTCTCTGTGACTCCAATCTCCAGATGAGAACGAAACAATAAAAACAGGAGAGGAAGAAAATCGATATTTTCATTTACAGAAGTGTTCTGGAAGTAATTATGATGCCTGTATGTTGGAAATATTGCTGCTAGCTTTGCCGAACGCCTCTGGCTGCAGCAGAGAAATGAATCTGACAGAGCTGCCTCTGTAATCTCACAGCTCATCATGATTTAAAATTCAGACCACCTCAGCTGTACCGTTAGCTCTCACGTTAGCCAAGCGTAGCATTATCCTTTTATCTGCTCTCACAGCTGTGTGAGGTGGATTAGCTGATTGTCTTGGGAAGTTTGAAGAATGCAAAGGAGATTTGAGTCCATATTTGTCAACTTTTTTTTCACCCCATCATGAGCACAGGTGTTTCACTCTGGAGTTAGCCTCCAAGTAACTCCGGTTTGGCGCTCCCCATCTGTGGTTTCTACTCCACTGGGTCCGAACCGTCATAAGGATGGCAGACTGTGGCATTTCAGAACAGGTTAATGGACTTCTAACCCCTCATCAGTGATTAGCATGATTAATCAGACAGCAGAGTACTACCTGAATCTCCTCCTACTTTCCGTCTGCCCCCCTACACCCCACCCCGTCAGATCAGCGGCTTTCCATTGCTGCCAGATGGTATCAATGCAAAGCTGAGAACAGGGGAGAAATCAAAGGTAGGTCTCACACACTCCAAAACCAAGAAAGCACAGCAGTTATCTCCCGCTGTTCACGGCACACGTTTATAGGTTTCATGAGCTCTGTGGAGAGTTACTGGAGGAGAGAGTGCTAATGGCTCCTGATGCTTCCTGGATCACCACTTTTACAGCTTGAAGTTCCACCAGTTCATAAAGATAAAGTAGTGTTCACCTGGAAATCGTGATAAAACACTCATAAAACCAAAAAGATATGGTTTTCAATGCAGCGGTGCACTCAGAAAAATGTCATGGGGTGCCAGTGAATATTTTGAGGTGGTACATCAAATTGGTCCATGCGATAAATCTGGGGGAGTTTAACCTGTAGCTGTGTGTTATATTGCTGCTTCAGCCGTTTTTCATTAAATACCATTAAGTCTATGCATCCAGAACATTTACCTTTCTAACATTACCCAGAAACCCACTTTTGGCTGCAGTTATTTAAAAAAAAAAACAAGAAAGTGGTGAGGATTTATTGACTAAACTCTTATTAAGGGAACAACTGAGTGTTTCTTTCAATTTTAACTGAATTACAGTTTCATCCACAAAAGAACATGACACATTTAAGAGCCATTCACTCCGATGTTGCAGGAAAACAATACTTCTGTTGACAAAAAGCTCGTGTTTTGAAGGCTCACTTTAACGATTATCATCAACAGACTATGCTTTTGCACCAAATCATTAAAAAAGGACAAATTGCCATTTTAAAAGCCTTTTATTGAGGAAACAGAGTTTTGTACATAAAATAAACCCACTCTTCCGTCATTGATAGTGATGAATTTGCCAGCAGAAACACCTCTGAATGCTGCTGCATTGAGTGTGTGTTTCAGACAAAATGGCAGGCTGTTTCATGGTGCTATAAAACAAAAGCTAGCGGTGGAAAATCCATACAGAAGGCACTCGAGACTGAAGTGTTCTTGAACAGCAGTCCTGAGCTGACTGACACAATTACATCTGAGAGGCTGTTATTAGTTCTGTTACAGAAATGGCATGCACACGTGAAGCTGTAGAAAACCCACAGCCATCAGGGGGTGTCATTAGCTGGAAATGTCAAGGTGAACCCCCAATCTCAGGGGTGAGAATCAAAACGATGGAGCCTGCAGGGAAGAGCGCCTTTTATTCTGAATATGGTGAAATATTGTTAGATTAAGCAAACAGACGGCAGACTGCAGCATTTTTCTGAGAATAGAACTGGATTGAAATAGTTTTTTTTCATTTTATCTTTACTTTTTGTTATTTTTCACCAAACACAGATAAAGTTTTGGGACTTTGGAACAAGTTGTGGACTCAGGGCCTCTTTCTATGTCCCTGCACCCTAAATGTGTGATTAAATCTGCATCCTAATTCTCCCCAGAGCACAGGCAGATGAGAAAATGGGTTTCAGCTACTGCATTTTTTCATTCCTCTACCCAAATCCCAAAGGCATTCTCATTTTCAATTCAAAGACAAAATAATTAGAGGCTGTTTTGTTGAGGTTAGCCCTCTTTGAAATCCGATTAAAGAACTGTACACGGACAAAGCGGCGCTCTGCGAGGCTGATTTGATGTGATTTCTAGGTTATTGAATGAATTTTAGGGTTAAATTTAACACAGAGGCCAACATAGTTTATGTAGCCTGCACAACTCCTCTGACTTTTCTTTGTTGACTTTAATCTAATTCTCATGCCTTTAAAAAAAAACAAAGTTATTTTTTAAGCTGTTTGATGAGGATTTTATTCTTCATATTTGACGCTCTACGGGGATGCAGATTAATCTAGGAAACAACATGAAAAGAAACCCTTACATCCTCTTTAATCTGAAGTTCATGTTCATGTCTGCCGTGTTCACATAGTCATTATTTTTTAATCCCCTCAACAATGTGATAACCTACAGGAGAAAAAAACTATTTGAAATTAATCTCAGATGATTATGAGCGGGGGGACGGACATAATCCAATTTACTACAAAGGTCTTGAGGATCTACTGAATTACAGTAAATCAGTGGTTTTAACACTTTATTACTCAATGCCAGTTTATATATATATATATATCTAGATATATAGATATATATATATAGATATAGATATATATATATATATATATATATATATATATATATATATATATATATATATCTAGATATATAGATATATATATATAGATATCTAGATATATAGATATATATATATAGATATATAGATATATAGATATCTAGATATATATAGATATAGATATCTATATATATCTAGATATATATATATATATATATATCTAGATATATAGATATATATATATATATATATAGATATATAGATATATATATATATCTAGATATATAGATATCTAGATATATAGATATATAGATATCTAGATATCTAGATATATATAGATATAGATATCTATATATATCTAGATATATATATATATATATATATATATATATATATATATATATCTAGATATATATATATATATATATATATATATATATATATATATATATCTAGATATATAGATATATATATATATATATATATAGATATATAGATATATATATATCTAGATATATAGATATATAGATATCTAGATATATAGATATATAGATATCTAGATATATATAGATATAGATATCTAGATATATATAGATATAGATATATATATATAGATATATATATATATATATATATAGATATAGATATATATATATATATAGATATATATAGATATAGATATAGATATATAGATATAGATATATATAGATATAGATATATATATAGATTTATACAGGTGTGTGTGTGTGTGTGTGTGTGTGTGTGTGTGTGTGTGTGTGTGTGTGTGTGTGTGTGTGTGTGTGTGTGTGTGTGTGCAGTATATATGCAGTACAGGCCAAAGGTTTGGACACACATTCTCATTCAATGTGTTTTCTCTATCATTCACAAAGGGGCCAACTGGTGCTAAACACCCCTGGGAACTCCTTCAAGACTGTTGGAAAACCATTTCAGGTGACTGCCTCTTGAAGACTCCTGCCATTCTCAGGAGGATGCCAAGAGTGTGTAAAACAGTAATCAGAGTAAAGGGTGGCTATTTTGAAGAAAATAGAATATAAAACAAGCTTTCAGTTATTTCACCTTCTTTGGTTAGTACATAACTCCTCATGTGTTCATTTATAGTTTTCATGCCTTCAGTGAGAATCTCCCAATGTAAATGGTCATGAAAATAAAGAAAACACATTGAATGAGAAGGTGTGTCCAAATTTGTGGCCTGTACAGTACATACAGTCTGAATAGGCTCTGTTCCGTGCCTCCGCTGATGTGGCGGCCGCCCAGAGCTGCGGTCGCAGGGTAGTTGGTGCCTGTTGTGGTGGCAACCCCCGAACCCGATGGTGGACACTGTAGCTAGGGATGTTGTGAAGCTGAAGAAAGAGACCCATCAGGTGTTTTTGGCCTGTCAGACTGCAGAGGTAGCTAATAGGTACAAGCAGTCCAAGCAGATTGCAGCTCGGGTGGTCGCAGAGGCAAAAACCCGGGCGTGGGAGGAGTTCAGTCCATGAAGCAAGACTTCTGCACGGCTTTGAGGAAAGTCTGGTCCACCATCCGGCACCTCAGAAGGGGAAAGCATTGCTGTGAGGGGTGCTCCGGGAGTAAGGGGTAGCAGGCCCTCTGATACAGACTGTTAGGTTCCTGTATGACCGCTGTCAGAGCTTTGTCCGCATTGCCAGCAATAAGTCGAGCTCATTCCCACTGATTTCTAGGTGCAGACAAGGTGTTGAGGGGATCTGTTCTGGTAGCCTGAGGATCAGGTCTCTCTTTGCAGATGATGTGGTCCTGATGACTTGATCAGAACGTAAGGGAAAGATGGAGCGCGGGATCAGCAGGCACACTGGTGCTGCGTTTACAGTGATGCAAGCGTTGTACCAGTCTGTCGTGGTGAAGAGAGCTGAGCCAGAAGGTGAGGCTCTCGATTTACTGGTTTATCTATGTTCCTAACTTCACCTATGGTCATGAGCTATGGGCAGTGGAATAAGAATAAATTAAAAAGTTTTGATTAGAAAACACATTTGCTGTGGAATTTGAGAAGTTTATGAAGCTTCACAACATGTATTTCCATGTAGAGTTCAAGTATGAGACGTTGTATTGATGCTGAGGGTATTTTAGACCAGCAATTGCTTAAGGTGATTGAGGTTTGGACTCCTGGAGTGGAAATTTCATTTATACACCACCATTTCGCTCCAATGAACCTTGCTTTAACCTACTAGAATATAATACAATGATGCAAACAAGGCAAACCCAGTGAAATACGTGTAGGAGTGTTAATATGCTATAATTATAGGAGTTAGTGAATTGTCTTCTGATATAATTTTATTTTGATTTATTACTTTATTCAAGGCATTCTCAATGGGGGCCCAGCACATGTAAAGAAGGGGCGTTGCCCCCACGGTTAACATTTGGGACTGCTACTGGAGCAGAGAAGAGACAAGGAGCAGACTCCAGCAAACAGAAATTTACCAAAGGAAAGACAAAAGACGCCACTCACAAATAAAATCATGACCAAACCCTAAACATCTATTAAAAGCACAAAACATTTGTCTTGTTCGTGACTAAAATGCAACAGTCAGATGGATACGTCGTACCCATCCTCGCAAATTCATACATAAATAAAAAAAAGACATCAATAATTGATAATTTACTTTTTTCCATGGCACAACCATCACATCAAATCATGCCTCAGTCCGTTAAACAATTCAGTGATTCCTCGTTCAGGTAAGCTCAAAGGTTGTGATTAGCTGTCAGTGAGTTCAAAATGTGAGGAGTTAATCGCCATCTGTTACTGTGTGTGCTCCAGGCGTGTGTTCACACACCTGACAGATGACTGACAGGTGTAATTGTGCTACTACATAATAGTATTTAAAGTTAAATGTCATTATGTGCTCAGCACAAAAGCTTTCTGACACAACAGTCCTTTCAAAATAACAAACTATTACAAATATTTCAGGTTTAAATCAATAAATACAATAATTTTTGATGGCTCAGTTCCAACAAATGCTGTGTACCAGGATGTGTAACCATGAGGTTTGTGTATCTGTACTCCAGCTGCCTTTGATGTACCTTTGAACAAGTTTCAAAGTTCACGAACTTTGGTTTATATTGATGTCTTACACAGGGTGTAAAGTGTGTGGCGGCACAGCGGCTGATATGAAGTCTTTGCGAGGCTGAAGAAGCAACTGCAGGGCGGCTTTGGTCACAGAGTTAAAAGGAGTGTACACTTTCAACAAATGACCTATGTGCAGCAATAAGCGAGAAATAACTCAGGCAGTATTTGGCTTTATTTGTGTTCAAGGTCACTGGAGACCGGAGTCTCTCTCCCACCAAACACGGACTAACCCACACACATTAATGCATAAACACACCAGGAAGTTTATCTCTGCCTTCAAAACACATGAATCATGAGATCTCTTTTACTGCTTTACTCTAGGTTAAAATATTGGAACTTTGCACTTGAATAGCATACAGGTGCTGGCCAGTAAATTAGAATATCATCAAAAGGTTGAAGATATTTCAGTAATTCCATTCAAAACGTGAAACTTGTACATTATATTCATGCAATGCACACAGACCAATGTATTTCCAATGTTCATTACATTTAAATTTGATATTCATAAGTGACAACTAATGAAAACTCCAAATTTGGTATCTCAAAAAATTAGAATTTTCTGAAAAGGCTGAATATAGAAGACACCTGCTGCCACTCTAATCAGCTGATTTACTCAAAACACCTGCAAAGGCCTTTAAAAGGTCCCTCAGTCTTGTTTTGAAGGCACCACAATCATGGGGAAGACTTCTGACTTAACAGCTGTCCAAAAGACAATCATTGACACCTTGCACAAGGAGGGCAAGACACAAAAGGTGATTGCTAAAGAAGCTGGCTGTTCGCAGAGCTCTGTGTCCAAGCACATTAACAGACAGGCGAAGGGACGGAAAAAATGTGGTAGAAAAAAGTGTACAAGCTCTAGGGATAACCGCACCCTGCAGAGAATTGTGACGACAAACCCATTCAAAAATGTGGGGGAGATCCACAAAGAGTGGACTGCAGCTGGAGTCAGCGCTTCAAGAACCACCACGAGGAGACTCATGAAAGACATGGGATTCAGGTGTCGCATTCCGTGTGTCAAGCCACTCTTGAACAAGAAACAGCGCAAGAAGCGTCTCGCCTGGGCCAAGGACAAAAAGGACTGGACTGATGCTGAGTGGTCCAAAGTTATGTTTTCTGATGAAAGCAAGTTCTGCATTTCCTTTGGAAATCAAGGACCCAGAGTCTGGAGGAAGAGCGGAGAAGCACAGAATCCACGTTGCATGAGGTCCAGTGTAAAGTTTCCACCGTCAGTGATGGTGTGGGGTGCCATGTCATCTGCCGGTGTTGGCCCACTCTGTTTCCTGAGGTCCAGGGTCAATGCAGCCGTCTACCAGGAAGTTTTAGAGCACTTCATGCTTCCTGCTGCTGACCAACTTTATGGGGATGCAGACTTCACCTTTCAACAGGACTTGGCACCTGCACACAGTGCCAAAACCACCAGCACCTGGTTCAAGGACCATGGTATCCCTGTCCTTGATTGGCCCGCAAACTCGCCTGACCTTAACCCCATAGAAAATCTATGGGGTATTGTGAAGCGGAGGATGCAATACGCTAGACCCAACAATGCAGAGGAGCTGAAGACGACTATCAGAGCAACCTGGGCTCTCATAACACCTGAGCAGTGCCACAGACTGATCGAGTCCATGCCACGCCGCATTACTGCAGTTATTGAGGCAAAAGGAGCCCCGACTAAGTATTGAGTGCTATACATGCACATTCTTTTCATGTTCATTCTTTTCAGTTGGCCAACATTAGAGAAACAAACATTTTTTCATTGGCCTTTAGAATATTCTAATTTTCTGAGATACCAGATTTGATGTTTTCATTGGTTGTCACCTATAAATATCAAAATTAAACGTAATAAACATTGGAAATACATTGGTCTGTGTGCATTGCATGAATATAATGTACAAGTTTCACGTTTTGAATGGAATTACTGAAATATTTTCAACCTTTTGATGATATTCTAATTTACTGGCCAGCACCTGTATATATATATATATATATATATATATATATATATATATATATATATATATATGTGTGTGTGTGTGTGTGTGTGTGTGTGTGTGTGTGTGTGTGTGTGTATCACACTGTATGAGGAAAAGTTAGCCAACGTATTCTACATGTTACATTGAGCTGTTCGACTCCTTTTTTGTATTGACTTGACTTGCGTTCATTTAGAGTTTATTCCAAGTGTCCAAGTTGTCAGTGGCTGCCCAAAGTCAGGATCAGGAAAATAATTGGACGTAACTTATGTTACTATTTCATATTGTTTCATCACTGTCCTTAATTGTTTTCTAGCTCTAACAATTCTCATCTACGAGAACAAGCTAAATGTTCGATGGTAGACTGTAAGGAACACAAAGGCATGTTCTCATTAAAGGATGACTCAGCAGTTTGCTTTGACATCCCCACAAAAACAATAAAACATCTGTATTGACTATTGTTAGCTCTGTAGATCTTACATAAACCTACAAAGTCAAGTATTGCTGAGGAAGGGATGTAGAGGTGACACAATGCCTATATTATTATTTTTCTCACACTTTCATTGAAGTCTATGTGAGCTGCAGTACAGTCAGCGAGCTTCTGTCTGATGAATTGGATTTGGCAAAGGGACATTGTGCTCTGGTATCATTCAGCTGATGAGGTTCTGGAACAGATAATCACATGTTTGCAGCAAAACCCAAATCCGTCAGTGGTAAGCAGTAGGTTGGAGCTTCTAGCAATCAGGGTTGATGACTTACAATTACACGTTAAATACAATTACATATTTATGTAACAGGAATCTAATTTTATCAGAAGACTTCTAATAGTTCAAGCCAATTCTGGCCTCAAAGTGATGGCGTGCATGTCCCCTGGTGATAGGGGACAGTACATACCTAAGTCACAGCAAGCAAGCTATATTTTTGTGTTCCAGTAAGACCGTACCAACAGATGGCCATTAGGGTCAAAACTCCCTGGGAGTGCAATTTTTGAACAAGCACTTCATCAGATTGTTCAATCTTCAGCAAAATGTCAAGCACATCAGACTCCCTTTCATCACTGGCAACGAGCAAAGAGGTAAATGTGTAAAACAACGTTTATGAATGGCTAAAGTTTTGTAACACATCACGTTTTGTTACAAATCAGTAAATGCGTTCTGTCCTCACAGACTCATGTAGGAGGAAACGTGGCGCCAAATAGCAGATTGTCTGCTCACACAAGAGAGAGGATTGGAGGATGCACCTCCAAACACGCGTTATTATTTTCATAATTTCATTATTATTTCTCCTGGAAGCGCCCCGCCAGACCGAGTGTTGTGATGTTGGGGAGGTCCGGTCTTAGGGGGGGGGGGGGGGGGGGGGGCAGTGATGGCAGCTGCAGCGTGATCTCTTTTATTTAGGGACACGGAGAAGTTAAAAGGAGAGAGAAATACAAGCTAGAAGTTTTTGTTCCACTTTATTCTTTAATTTTGTGACGATAAACTGATGTTAAATTCAACTTAAAAACTGGGTGGAAGTTTTGGTTCAATTTAAGTTACAGGAGATCTTGCTTCCTATCTGCTCCCCCAGAGACAGCATGGACATGAGGGTTACATGGTGAGGGCCACACAGGACAGGTTAGTGGAAAGGTTTGTTAGCTGGTTAGTAAAGGAGATCCATCAGATGGGTCATTTAATCCTAATCCAGCCCACAGCCTCCTGCTGGTGTTATTATCAGCAAGTATAAAACACACATCTTAAATATTATTGGAAGTTTAGGATTGTTTTCAATGTTTTATTATTTTCTGCACTAAACAGAACTTTATTCAGTCTACAACATTTCAGAAATGAACCACTGGGTTCAAATTAAATAACTAAGGCCTAGTCCACACGTAGCCGGTTTTTTTTAAAAACGAATATCCGCCCCTCCAAAAACTTGCATCCACACCACCTCATTTAAAAAAAAAAAACTCTGTCCACACGTACCAGGATAAATACGTTGTTAAGGACATGCCAGACCTGTAGGCGGCAGCAATTCCCCCGTTCTTAACCTCGTCCTTCGTCTGTGGTTTTCCGCAAGGAGCAGTAATTCCGCTTGCAAAAACAAACAAGCAAAAAGCACTTGGACAATTGATAAAGCGAGCGCAGCTCTGAGGGCTTCCATGATGCCGGCTAGTGTAAACACAGGTCGCACACGTGATGTCAGCATTTTGTTGTCGCGGAAAGTGACGTTGCGGACCTTAAAACTCCGGTTTTGTCTGTCCACACGCAGACGCCCAAAACGGAGAAAACGCAGATCTTCACTTTGGCCGGAGTTTTTAAAAAGATCCGTTTTCGTGTGAAAAAACTCCGTTTTCGTGTGGATGACAGGCAGATCCCCGGCTACGTGTGGACAGGGCCTAAGTCAAACATTTCATTTGGTGCTGACACCCTTGAATTGCGGCATAAAGATCTGACTCTAAAGCTGCTCAAAGACATTAAACACCAATATATGGACCCATTATGGATTTTATAACTTCAATTAAAGGCAAGAATTGGAAGTGTCCCATAGGTTTTCAGATTTTGTGAGTATTTGCAAAGCATGTTTTCTCAGCCTGACTGTTGAATGAGGAAACAGATTTTTTTTTACTTTGTTAAATCTTCTTAAATGATTCAAATCTTTTGTCCTAAGGACTGTTGTGAATGGAGAGCTTTGGGGGGATGGCAGGTTGTGTCAGACATGTTTCTGACTTAAAAACAGCAATTATCTGACATCTTCTGTTTATTGATGAGAACAAATCCATATGAAATAACCGTGATGCATCGGGATATCGAATCGGTTTGAATTGTTGACCCAATAATTGTAATCGAATCGGGAGATAAGTGAAGATTCACACCTCTAGTGTCGGAACGGCAGTGGTGTGCACACACCGTGCTGTTATATTGCAGGCTGGTGTAAAAAACCACTAGCAACACTGCAGCTGCAGTAGCCCCCCCCCCCCCCCCCCCCCCCCCCCCCCCCAATCCGGACCCTGCACTTCTAGGTCATTTTGTTGAGTGGCCCTCGGACCATTACATTTGAGCAACCCTAGTTTAGATCCTCCAAGCTACCTAACAAGCATTTTTTTGGTCGGCAGGAGGAAGCCAGTATTATTTATGCCCAATGGTCAACTAGCATTGAATCTGTGATTGACAAATTGAAGTCAACAATCATGAGCCAATAGCTGTACTTCAAGTAGAACCATGCCCTAAGCATGCAAGATTGGAGCTGTTTTGTTTCTGTCATAATTAACTGTTATTTCCTGAATTGCATGCATAATTTTCAAAACCTTTTTAACCACCAAACATTTTGCATTACGTGGTTATTTTCAGTAGAACTATGGAGAAATTCTTGCAGGACTGGACCCCTGGAAGCACAGCAAGTGCATCTGCTGTGCGGTCTGCTGCTAAGGATTGTGCAAATGAAAATACCCATGTAATACTATATGCACATAAACGTAAAGGTTAATGCAACGGTATTGCATTATATTAATTTGGAGATTGGAGCAGTTTCAAAACAATAGCAATGCATTTTGGTCATGGCAGCTGCATTGTAGCTAGCTTTTAACTAATTAATTTTGTCAAAACACATTTTTAACTTTTAGACAGAAACACACTGCAAAATAACCAAAATTCCCCTTTAAGAAAAAAAAATCAGGTTTCTCAGACTAAATGAGCAGATTGTTTTTTAAAACATTAATGCACAAGGCTATACACTGGCCCCACCCCTGGTTTATTAAGAAAACAGAAACATATGGGCTGAATGGAAACAAGCCAAAGCAAACATTGAGTCCAGCTGCAACACTGGTTGGATTGTTTGGTCAATGGCTAGTGGGTATTTGAGTATAGAAAAGATTTGTTTCAGGGGTTTCAACATTTTCCATTCTGAAAACCTTCTGTGCGGGATGGAGAATGACTTAAAGCTAAACTATGAGAAAGAAACGGCAACACGCTGAACCCAGCTAGAGACAAAAATGTGAATAGCTTCCTGGAATTTCTGTTTCCCAGTTTGAGATATATATATATATATATATATATATATATATATATATATATATATATATATATATATATATATATTGCCAGTGTGTTGACATTGTCAGTTCATAGTGTACGACTAAAGTGATTAGAGCAGAGTTGGCTGGATTAACTTTGTTCTACGGAGAGCCACTGCTGGCAGCTGTCTGAGGTGATGCAAGTGCGCCTCAGGAGAGCAGCGCAGACCTGCTTATTTAGAAAAGCCAAAGGCAAGATGAAAGGACAAGGGAAGATAGAGTGACCTGTTTGGAGAGGGAGGTTCAAAGTCAAAGCGAACTCATCTGGTCTTTACGGGGACACGGGTAAGATAATGAGCACAGCGAAAGGCCCTTGAGAGAGAATCACAGAGAGTTCAATTAGGTTTCCGTACTTAAGCAACTGGCTCACTTGTGCTGCTCCATGTGCCAGAGTGACACGTCTTGAGTTTTGTAATGACAAGAGCCCACTTGGAGCATCGTGTAAGCTCAAATCTCTGTTATATCCTCTTATCGCTCCTCTAAGCTGTAAAAGAAGCATTCTGCTTGACTGCTGATTGGAAAGCCTGCTGTGGCTCGCTAATAATTTTTCTTTTTGTCCCGTCTAATTTGTCAAGTTTCTTAATGACTTTTTATTAAGATAGGAGGGCAGGGCTCATTATCTTAAACAATAATACATAAATAACAGGCTAACGACCCTGATGAGTCATCAGGAGGTTGGGAGGAGGGGTATTCATATGTAGCTTCTACTTGTTAAGCAACAACAGACAGCTACAGTTTATAAGCTTGACCCTCCCATATTCCACTCAGAATTGACAAGCTCATCAGATGAGAATAGAAACATCTTCAAGAAACCAAAGAAGTGCAGTTGCCTTTATTCAACCCCCTTTGGATTACCATGACCTGAATGACTGAGAACCTTCACCAGCAATTTCCTTCTGAATATGAACGTTTTTTTCTTTGCTTACATGCAAACATCTGGACCACATCATTCATTACCAGAGGTAAATTAATTATTGCGGCTGTTAAATGTCCACGATCAAAACAAGGTTAGCACATTTTCTAAATGACCACTTCCTCAGTAGAGTGTGAGAGAGATGGTGCCTGGCTCCTGCAGTCATCAGTGAGACACAAGGGACACCGAGGACGGTTAGCCAGTCCATCACACATAAAGACAAACAACCAGATACACACTCACTCGTGCCAAGGGGCAATCTAGAGTCTTCAGTAAACCCGAACATGCGTGTTTTTGGTCAGTAAGAGGAAATCGGACAACCAGAAGGAAACCTATGCATTCATGGAGAAAACATGCTAACTCCATAAAGAAAGGTTGCAGCTGGGATTTGAACTTTTTTGCTGAAAAGGAACATTGCTACCAACCGCATCAGAATGCACCCCAATATTTACCCCTAGTGCATGACTCTGTTGTGTTTTCCAAGTAGGCTTGCTATGTTCTTTCCTGCTCGGCCATTCTTTAATGACCCTCAAGCTGAGTCAGAATGCACCTACATGCAAGTAGACCACGTTGTAGCAGGATGTTTATAAGACCCCACATTAGTGACATACCTCCACAAGGATTCAACCAGGATCCCGAATATCTGCTACCACGCTCAAACCAATCATTAAACCATCATGCTTCATTATCTGAACATTTTCTTTCTCGCCTAGGTTGCTGGGAGCTGGTGCCAATTTCCAGGGGTCATCGGTTGAGGGGCTGGAGACACGCTGGACAGGTCTCCAGTCCATCACAGGGCCACACAACCAGTTACACACTCACTCAAAGCAAGGGACAGAGTTCCTGGAGAAAATCGATGCATGCATGGGGAGCATGCTAAGTCTGCGCAGGTGGAAAGCAAACAGCTCTACCAGCTGTGCCACATGCAGCCCACACTTTATAAAAATAATTCTTTCTTTGTTTCTTTGTTTGTTTCTTTGTTTCTTTGTTTGTTTCTTTCTTTCTTTGTTTTTTTCTTTGTTTCTTTGTTTCTTTGTTTCTTTGTTTCTTTCTTTCTTTCTTTCTTTCTTTCTTTCTTTCTTTCTTTCTTTCATATAATCAAGCAGAATTTTGACCAGATCCTCCCTTTCCCACAGTCTTAAGGACACGCCCAATTACCGAAATGACTCTAAAGATAATCTTATCAGACATTCCTACAATGTGTGGTGTGTTAAGATTGCTCTGGTTTGCTTACAAGCACGTTGGGACTGCTCCGATCATTAATCAGGACTATCAAACATGTTTTTCAGACAAATGGGAGGGCTGCCTACTGAGTGCAAAATCTAGCGACTCGGCCAAATGCATTCCTAATTCTCACCAAGACATGGCTGTATCGTGAATGAAGGGTACCTGAAGCACAGCAGAACAATCCCCCACCTTTTCCTGCAGACTCCTTACTCACCTGCTGTATGCAGAAATGTGATCAAGAGCCAGAAATAAATATACCAGTAAAAGTAATAACTGAAGGCCAGATTAGCCCCGAGGTACAGCATGGCTGTAAAATCCATCTTTGTATCCTGGGCAGCAGAAAATTGTCACAAGAACAGTATTTATCAATAGATGCCTAGGGCTAAATGAATGCAGGAAAGAAATGCTGTTAGAAAATGTATTGGCTCTCTTGGTTCCATGTATATATATATATTGTAAGATAAATATAATTCAGTTAGATTACCATCATCACTAATAGTGACATTACTTCCAAACATCATCAACCAGGGTATTGAAGTGGTAAGGAAAGGTGTGAAAATCGTTTAATTGGTGTGGTACAATTGACTCATTATTTGAAGCAACAGAGGCTGTGGAGCTTCAAAGGCGGCAGGAGAAAACTGCTCGTTCTATTCTTACACATTTGGATTCACGTTCCTGACAGGTGGAACGTTATACACAAACTTAACCCTGTAAATAACCTAAATGTCACGTTGTTTCCATGGATTCAATCGTAAAGTAAAAACATCCTCAACTTTCTTGATGTTGAAACTGCAGTGCATCCATTTAAAAACAAAAAATGTAAAAGAAACAGAAGTAGGACCAGATTTTTATGTTGCTTTGGTGACGAAGCGTCAGACTCTGACAGGAGGTCACATCTACCTTGCTTAGAGCCCATGGAGGTGTGAAAGCTGTGGAGGTCAGCAGATCTGACTCAGTATTTTACATGAGTCACTGAGTCAGTGAGGCTCTTTTGGCCATCTCCGGCTTATTTCATGGGTTAGGCTGCAGATGGTGTAGCTGTGAAGATCCCCCGTTCCCCAGGTCATGGTGTGTTAGGCACTAAACTGGGTTTGAAGTCTAGACACTTTACAATAATGATGTTGTTCTGTTCATTGCTCCTTCTCCATTTTTGGACAGGAAAGGCAGTGTTTCCAAGAAGCTCCTCCAATCGCGTTAGTTGAATTTTGAACAAAAATATCATGGTATCTGTGATCACCAACAAACGGATTTCCCCACATTTAGGTCTTATTTGTATGGTTTTAAAGGGAATTTTAGCTATTTTTAAAAACGTTTGTGTGAAAAAGCTTTGGCTTTTCAATACTAGCCACTGATTGGCTTCTTTAAAATTTAATTAAAATTTGTTTTAGGAAAGATGGGTTGAATCCTGCAGGATTGATGAGCTAACAGGTAGTTCAAGTGTAGCATGGGTGGCTGAAATTGGGCAGGAATTTACTCATGTGGGACAAAATGTTTTTCCTGAAAGGTTGTGGTTTTTTAAAGATGGCTGTAATCTTGGCTGCATTTGCACTAGCCGTTAGCACATCAGTCGTGTAGAAAAGGTTAAATGGCCTGTATTTGTATAGCGTCGTCTTAAGCTTGGTTTATGCTTGACGCATTCACTTTCTGCTTGGTGATGCGGCTCGCGGATGGAACGTGCTTCACAACTCGCAGCGTTTATGGTTCATGCGGCTTGTCTCTGCGGTGAGCCAATATTCTCCCAAACTGTAGGGGGCAGCATGGAGCTCTACAGCATGCATTCAACACTACACCATAGTAGAAATAAAAATTACTGTTGTTTACAACATGGCATTCCAGCATTTTTTAACAGCGTGATCGTCTTTTCCGACAGTGCGAGCTATTTCTCCAAGAATTATTAACAACATGTTGATCACGGTGATCTTTGAGAGCTGAATCATACAAATGTCTGTATTTACGAACCTCTGCCATACTAGTTCTTGCCAGTCTGCCATGTTTTTCTGCGTCAGACCGTCCGTGTGTTTAGAAAATTTCCTAGGTGCGCGGTGCAAAAAATTTTGGGCCGTGCAGAGGCGCGGTGGAGGAGCGTGGTTGTTAAAATTATGCAATTTTGCCGCGCGGAGCTGTGCGAACCTTGCGGACGCATCAAGCATAAACCAACCTTTAGCGTTCTACAACCCCCCAAGGTGCTTCACAACACACTCTATCATTCACACGCTGGTAGGGATGAGCTACGATGTAGTCACAGCTGCCCTGGAGTCCTCTGATGGAAGCAACGCTTCTGAGCACAGGCGCCACCGGTCCCTCCAACCACCACCAGCAGGCAAGGCGAGTTGTCTCTTGCTCAAAGACACAACAGCAGCATTCTTTGGTTGGAGCCAGGGTCAAACCTGCAACCTTCTGATTACTAGACAACTCGTTCTACCTCCTGAGCTACATAGAACATAAACTCTTATTTCTGGTAACAGAAATTGTAATTACACAACTAAATATGTTTTAATGTGTAGATAACTCTGTGCAACGTCATTTTGGGTCATGAGGATAATGCTGCCAGATCACTAGTTGGCATTGTTTGTGCAAAGGTGTGTTTCACTCATTCTATCAATACATGTGCAGTGGTCTCTAGCAGGAATGAATGCCTTGTAAGTCGTTCTCTTGGGAAACAAAGCTCCAGTGCACCCTTTTCTGTAAATAGCCCCATCAGAGTTGACAACATTCAGACAACAGGATTTTTAGTTTTAGTTCCTGATATTTGGACATCTCGCCTCAGATTGGATAACAGCAATGTGTCTCTACCACTGATTGCTTTGAAACGTTTATGTTTTATCACCACAAATAACACAAGCCTGAAGGAATTCTGCCATGTGGTGGAGTTGCTAATGCTAACGGTTAGTTTATTTTAGCCAAGATGTTCTCTGCTTCTCAGCCGTCCCCGTTGAGTCAACATGGGTGAGTCCATGACTTTTAAGTGACAGATTGATGTAGATCTATCAGGATTTGCAAATATATATATCACAGTGGAAACAAAACCCTAACCCTTTCTTTTTCTGTACATTTAGCATTTCATGGTTTTTCTGCAAGGAAGTGTTTCAGGTTGCACAGAATGTTCTGCAGCTAGCATGCTAGTATTTATAGAAATTTAAGGAAATAACTATTAAATGCAAAAAGAATCCCCAAAAAAAGAACATATCTGGTTCAGGATTCTAAATCAGCAGTTTCAAGCTAACAATATGATTCGTAACTGCTATGTTTATTTATTTGCTATTTGTTTATTTATTTTTGCTCTTGTTTACCCTGCCAATATCTTTTTACAACAATCCATGCACATATTTTTTATTTATATATTTATGTACGTGGGCTTCACTGCCCTATTGCATCAAATCATTTTAGGCATTTAAAAGAGTAATCTATAGACAAAAAGCAAAACTCAATGGTGATTTTCTCACATGTTCAGGACAAAGAAGGCTTCCTGGGAATTAAAACATTTACATGTGTTTGGTATTACTGTTATCTGTTTCAACACCAAACTCATTTCACAGTTGTGTTGAGAAAATAACAAGGATAACCAGAAACCCTGTGGGGTGACCTGTTGTGGCCTCTGACTGGATATGCCAGCACAGGGCGGTTTATTAACATAAAGTAAGGCAATAAATCTTTATAACAGCTGGTGTTGGCTTGAAATTTATAGGCACATTTTTTCTTCATGAAGTCATTTAACAAAAAGTTCATTTTCACTGTGGGGAAAAGTCACTTAAATTGATTCAGGGGCAGAGGAGCACTCGGTGCAGACGGATGCCATAATTCATCAGTTCTAGATTCTAATTTGCAGGAGAGCCCCTGAGATTAGCAGAGAGGCGAAGGAAGTGGCACAGCTCCTGACCACACAGCTCGGTGTCTGCTGCAAGGCTTCACCGTGGATTGGAAACTGGTGTAGTGTGCAAGTTTCTTCGCGGTTTAGCTACATGTTTGCATACAGGACAAGTTAACCCTGTTTATCAGTCTGACTCAACTGTTACTGCTCTTAGAAGTGAACATAATGGACAATTATTCATGCACTGCTTGAACAATTCCCTCATTGCAACTAATATTTGCTTTTGGATCGGGAAGATGAAATCTACAAACCTTCATCTTTAAGGGTTTAAAGACAAACTGTTGTCATAGCATAAATAATAGATGAGGCTGGAAGATCCAGCTTGCTGTTTTTTACAGATTTATTAAAAAAACGATCAAGCAGAGACAGTTCATCTACACAAATCAGTCTTGTTTTTCCCGCTATTAGACATCTTCAAAGGTCTCGTTTTTTTTAAACGAATCTGCAGTGTTTCATGACTCGATGGCTTGTGAACGGTTTTCTGCAGAAAAAAGCTCTCGTGCTCCTTTTTCAGGGGGTAGAGGTTTGTCGGAGGAGCGGGAGGAGAAGACTCAAAAAGATGAGGCGTACTCATTAAACCTGGGGTCCGTAGCTGGAGGTTTTCGAGGAGAGGGGGAGATTTTGAAATTTGAACGGTTATAGCTCCTGCCCCTGAAAGCCACGCCTCATACCGCCGACGGAGTACACAGAAAGAGCTCAACTCACTCTTGATGATGTTGACAACATAATATTTGTTTTTTGCTACATTGTAAACCAGCTTCTTCTTCTTCATTGGTGTGCTACACCAACTGAGACGTGTCACCTGTTTATTGACAGCTCCCTCTTGTGGATATGAAAATCTATTGGTCAGCGTTCGAGGCTCGTTCTGCTTTAAAGGCCAGGGGAGGGACTTAGAGGAAATATAAACTATGAAACATCATCTTTGTTCTTCAAGATTCACCCTATGCCAATGTCTCACTTCTGATTGGCTAACAACAACATGACTGTTAGATAATTTTAATGTATTTTTGTCTTAAATGTTCCTTTTTAAGTAATCATGTGTTAATAAGTAAGCCACAGAGGGCTTTCTCCTTTCCTTATAGCTGTGGTATGCGGCCTGATAAGCATGGGGGTAGGTGAAGTAGCCTGCTTAACAGGTATCCATGGTTACTGAGTTTCTGGCTGTCAGTCATAAATTAAGACTTCCTTAGTGGAATGCTCTGCTTGGCAACAGGGAAGCTAGCAGCCACACCTGTAACTTGAGACTTCCTTTTTAGAAGGTCCCACCTTAGATAGAAAACAGTGTTGGTTAAGTGTGGACAGTGATGGATTGTTCTTTGTCCTTGTCTGCCTGTGTTTCAATTAAACCAGCTGAAGAGAGAGAACGCGCCAGAGAGTTGATTGGAACAGGGCCTAAACGGGTTCTGAGCTAGTCTCTCTCTCCGCTGCCTCTATGGTAAATGGTAAATGGCCTGTATTTGATATAGCGCCTTCTAGAGTCCTGGAACCCCCCAAGGTGCTTTACAACACAACCAGTCATTGACCCATTCACACACACATTCACACACTGGTGGGGATGAGCTACAATGTAGCCACAGCTGCCCTGGGGTGCACTGACAGAGGTGAGGCTGCTGAGCACTGGCGCCACCGGTCCCTCCGACCACCACCAGCAGGCAACGTGGGTTAAGTGTCTTGCCCAAGGACACAACGACAGACTGAGCGGGGCTCGAACCTGCAACCTTCTGATTACGGGGCGAGCACTTAACTCCTGTGCCACCGTCGCCCACTATCAGCAGCGTAAAAAACCTACTGACTTCCCTCCTGTGTGTGGTTCATTTCAGGGTTTAGTTTCAGGATTTAAAATACCCAACAGTGACACCTCCACTCCTCAGTTAGCTTGTGGCTGTGAGCAATGGTGGACTGAGATCTAACTAGATAAAAATTCTGCTCTCAGCTCCACCTCCATTGTTGTTTTGTCCGAGATAGTCAAGATGCGTGACACGGCCAAGATGGCGGTGATCGGAACCACCCACTAAGCTTCAAGTCGAAGCCTCAGAAATGTCACAGAGAGTTTGTCCATCTTTTATTTTTTACAGTAATTGGTGGAGTTGGTGGTTGTTAGTTTCCGCTAATCCAGATGCACTCTACTATGTCCTGGCTGCAAAATCCACTCAGCCATCCACAGTGACAAGCTCACCATGAATGCTAATTTTTCCTGTGACGTAAAAGAGTCTGCTTTCAGTCTATTTCCTTTGTACAGCTAATGCAGAAAACACGTTCTGCCTGCATGTGAAACTCAGAGAGACCAATCACATTAAAAAAGAACAATCATGTAACAGTTTCTGATTCAACACACCTTTTAATATCACCTGGTGATTTTATAAACACCGTTTCAAACAAGTCAGTGTTTTGAATGCTCTTTATCAATTCGTATTCACCTTCTTTTGACAGCACCACTGGTTTGACCTGTTGTCAGACTGTGATTGGATGATGTCTGGGTGATTCTGCTGCAGCCAGTAAAGATATCAGCAAGTCGTTTATTGTTTTTTTTATTAAAGAAAACAAGCCAACCTGTGTTTAACCAAACCCTAAAATGTATTATTTTCTGATCCACCTATTTGCATGTTTGTGAGAGCTCTACTCATAATATGTACAAAACCAGTACACTCTACACACATTTAAGTTTTGCTGGTTATGAGTCCCAGATGAATTTATTTTAAAGTTGTATTATATGATTGCACAATAAAATATAAAAGAAAATATTCAGATTTATTTTTGTTACTTCGTGTGTCAAAGTTTGACCTTATAACTTGATGTTGAGTTTTGAAAGTTTCCAGGTCATTTCCAGCTGACATAACCTCTTTAAAAAACATTAGGTAATCATTCATTAATTTAAAAAATCAGGTTTTTCTATCATGAACACATACAATTCTCACTTTCAACCTATAACTCAAACAATGAAACCTGCATAATTCATGAAAAAAGACAAAAGACTCCGCTGACATCGTTGTTGAGTTTCAACAAATAATTTCTCAGTGATTCAGTGAAGCGTGCAATCTGGAAATTGCTCTGTAGGTTTGAAGTAGGTGTGCACACAGTAATAACAATAAGGCTCTGAAGCACAATCTGTGAGATGCTTTTAGTCATTGCTGCCACGTTTCTCTCTCTCTCTCTCTCTCTCTCTCTCTCTCTCTCTCTCTCTCTCTCTCTCTCTCTCTCTCTCTCTCAAACACACACACACACACACACATACAGTGCGGAAATGGCAACTTGAGCTTCTTTCTCATAAACAGCACCACATATTATGGAGATGCGAGGAAAACCAAATCACCAAAACAAACCTGGATTAATACATAAAACATGTCAGCTGAGGAAACACTGACCTGCAGGAGCCGCTATGTAGTGGGACAGCTTTCCGAGCAGGCTGATGCTCGTGACATTTCCACGGTGGGTTTTAAACAAGGTAGTGAACACTCAGAATGTAAGCACATGAACTCTGTGTCAGACTGAGACACGAAATGCTGAATCTCTAATTTATCTTGCATTTTAAGCCTCAGCTTGTGCACATTTATTGTTTTTGCACACGTGTAACGGTTATAATTTTCTTTTATAAGTTGTTTTACCACTCGATGTGCAACTGATGCCAAGTTTAGAAGCATTGTTCATTTTTGTCATTTTATTTTGAAGGTGAATATGAATGTTTTTATTTTGAAGTGACTGAAAGCTCTAGGCCCCTTCCTGCTTAGCGTAACAGAAAGAGACTGAAGGAAAAACACAGCTAAAGAAGTAAGAAATGTTTTACTCAGTTAAAGGTGTGTCACGCTTTTCAAGTCAAGTTTGAGATACAGAAGAAAGGCTATTCCCTCAGTTCCAGCATGCAGCCAATGAGGTACTTTATCTGGTTTTTTGTATCTTACTCTGGTAAATTATGAATTTACATGCCATGCATGCTTTTGTCCTTTAACCGCTTGGTTTGTGTTTTATTTTATATACTCTGTTTAGTTTTCACAGGGCCAAAATGAAGAACAAGCTTCAATGAACCCAGTTACCAAAAAGCCATTAGTGTCTGTCCATGCTTCGAGGGATTAACAACATGGGAGCAACACCTTAAATGACAAAAGACTAATTTGGGCTTGCATGACTGCAGGGTTTTACTGTTGCTTTGCAGTGAGAAGGTTGCAGGTCCAAATCCCTGCTGCTGTCTCTCTTTGCACGTTTTTTTTCTGGAATCTCTGGTTTCTTCCCACAGACCAAAAACATGCATGTTAAGTGGTGACTCTGAACTGTCTCTAGGTGAGACTGGTTGTTTTTCTCTGTGTGTGTCCCTGTGATGGGCTTGAGACCTGCCCAAGATGTCCCCCGCCTCTCTCCCAATTGCAACAGCACCCTACTGTAAACTAAGCAGTTAAGATAAAGAGTGAGAACATGCTCACACAGATGAAAAGCTGAGAAAAGGGGTCCATATTTATCATGGGAGGTAAAAAATACAAATATACCCTCCTTCTCTGTGTGCAGCAGTCAAAACAGCAGCAGAACCAGCGCAACATTTAATCATCAACTGTTCTTCTGTGGGTTTTTTATGCAACAGCAGGTTAATGATGATGACGGCGAGGTGGATGAGCACCACTGGCATCTTTTCAACTCTGAATAAACTTTTCATCCGGCGCGTTTTAGGCACTGACTAAATTAGCCGCTGGTAAAGGTGGATAAAAAGCCCAAAGAGGATGCATGCAGCGCCTCCTCTTCACCGCCGTCCCTCCTCATCATGAAAAATAAAACACTTACAACACCCCCACGTTAAGGAAGCTTTCAAGTCCTGCTCGCCGTATGCTTTAATATTTCATGGCCTTTTCTTACTTATTTTAGCGGGAATAATTGATCTGGAAAGAGTCCTGCCACGCAGAAATGAAAGACTCTGAAATCTGGATGGAGTAGGAAAAAAAAACTAAATGTTCTACTGAACTTATTTATTTTGTTTTGTATTGCAAGTAAATGGGTTGAACAACTGCATTTAGCGAGAATAAATGTGGTAGCTAGGGGATAAGTTGCTTTAAAAATTTGGATTCTTGCCAGCAAATGTGGAACAGACAGCTTATTATTTTGCTGTCAGGGCAATTTTGAACAAATGTTTACAAATATTACAGATAAGTGCAGCACTGTAGCATGGACTGATGTTGTTAGAAACAAGGTTCCTATTGTTGCGGCTGCAGCAGATGGAAACATAATTGATTCTTTCACAGGGATAAGGGCAAAGGTCAGCGAGGGCCAGGAGCTGAATTCAGTCATGCACAAAAACACCTCCGTAAAGCCGCTTGTGCAAACATCCCTTCTGCACGAAATAAAAGAAAAGTCTCAGGAGATGCGTTTAAATGACAAACTCAGGTAAAATAAGTTCCAGACAGTGATGAGAAAAATAGAAATGACTCTTTAATCAGAGTAGAAAAGGGAACTCGGATAGTCATTTCCCTCGCCGAGAACATTTTGCTCCTGAAAGTGCCCTTTGTTATTGTCAAAAGATTTTCCGTAGGAAGTGATGGATGAGGCATTCGATACGTTTCTGTGTGCGATGCTGAGTAAAGGAAAAAGAATACCTCAGTGACAGGTAGCACGGCGATCCATCCATCCATCGTCTGAACCCGCCTGTCCACGTAGGGTCATGGGGGGGGGGTTTGCGCTGGTGCCTATCTCCGGCGGTCAGTGGGCAATCAGGCGGGGTACACCCTGGACAGAGAGCCAGTCCATCGCAGGGCAACACAGAGACACACAGGACAAACAATCATACACTCACACCTAAGGACAATTTAGACAGACCAATCAACCTAACAGTCATGTTTTTGGACTGTGGGAGGAAGTCGGAGTACCCGGAGAGAACCCATGCATCCACAGGGAGATCATGCAAACTCCATGCAGAAAGATCCCAGGCCGGGAAGCGAACCCAGGACCTTCTTGCTGCAGGGCACCAGCTCTAACCACTGTGCAGCCTGCACGGCGATCCAGTGGAAGACAAATAAAGTCAAAAAGCCATTTGTCATGCTGACAGTTGAAATCCCATCCCGGTAATTACAGCTGATGCCCGGCCTGGGGATCAAACCGCTCATTTCAGCAGAGGGACAAATGATGTGGAGCCACGGATTGCTTTAGGGATCAATGGACTTCATCAGGAAGAAAGTTAAAATGAAAAACAATAAACAACTGGTTCACATCCAACAATACGTTCGCTGTTCGTGATGTATCCCGACAATAGCCGGTCACCTTTCTTTACGATACCGGAGACGGGAGGACTCAGAGACAATCGATGCTCTGGCGAGAGGACAATCCCTCTCTACAATGTTTTCTGTCACTGAATGAGCCAGACGCACGCCGTCCACTGAAACCTCATCTCTCATACATTATGGGTGGACAGTGTTTCATAAAGCTCAGATTTTCCCTGAAGCTGCTTTTACGTGCAATAATAGCTTTTAAAAACGTTGGCAACGAATACCTGAGATTGAAAAGAAATCAAACCCACACACATTTCAGGTATTTAAAATGAGAAGTGGGGGAGTTGTTTGATTTCCTTTTAACATTATGTTTCCTCTGCATGCAGGCTCTTGGTGGCCCAGCAGTCGTCATAATACACTTTACAAAAAGGAACAATCACATCAGACTGATCAATAGAAAACCGCTTCTGCTGTACGGAAGATAAAGAGCTAACATAATCAAACATCAGTTAAGTTCAACCACGACCCAAGTGCAAAACCACATGTTTGATCCCATGGTGCTGCAGGATTTTGACGGGTCCCCGAGCAAAAAGACCTACTGTCCAGCAGAGACAGAAAAGCTGTCATAATCCTGGGGGTCAGGTCAGGATGGGAGGGTATTCGGCAAACGAGGAAGTGTATGACTGGTCTCTGGCTGAGCAGTCGGGAGAGAGCGGGGGAGCCTCGCCAGGTAGTGTTGGACCACCGACAGTGCTGCCAAATGAGGGCTTTTCACTGGGTTTCAGACAAGTTCTTCTCTGGGGGGGGGGGGGGGGGGCGGGGGGGGGCGGCCTGTTGGTCACAATTAATTGATTAATTGCCTGCCTTGCCTATCAGCATGCAGCACCTCTGGCCCAATCTCACAACTGCCACCATAGTGGAGAAGACCTGGCTTTTTTAAAATTCAGTAACGCCTCTTTTTACAGTCCCCTAATTACTAAGTATTTACATAGTAACGACATAGTAAGTTAAAGTGTATTCTTGTGTAATTCAAGAGTATAATTGCAACAAAGTTAAATGACTGTGTAAAGCAGTATTTATTGGGAATAATTAATAAGAATAAAAACTAGAATTGAACCTGTGTTACATGGTAATAACTGTTTAAGAACTCAGAAACAATAATACACTTTCACTTTACTTTATGTAATTACCATGTAAGTACTCAGTAATTAGGGGACTGTAAAAGGAAGCGTTACATAAAATTCTAATATCGATGTTGGAATCAACTCAACATCCCTCACTGATTCCTTTTGTATACCGCTTATTCTTCAGAAGGGTCACAGGGAGTTGTTGCCAAAATCCAGCCGGAGTTGGGCGAGAGGGGCAAAACACCTAGGACAAGTCATCTGTCCATCATAGAGACACACACAGACAACCAGTTAGACATGCACTCATTCACCCCTGGGATCATTTGAAGTCACCTATTAAACTGAAATGAATGTTTTTGGTCTGTGGGAGAAAACTGGAGCTCCCGGACGAATCCCACTCATGCATGGGAGACAAGTCCATGCAGAGAGGCTGCAGCTGGGATTCAAACCTGCCACACACATCATTTAGAAGCCAAGAAAGTGTCAAACTCAAGCCTGGTTTATGCTTCTCCGTCAGCTCTGCAAGGGACAGACACGCACGGATTGACGGAAGCGTTTTGCTCTCATACTTCTCCGTCTCCTGGAGAGTGTTGCAAAGCAATTGCCTGGCAGGACACCAGAGGGCGTAGCGCTGTTCTGTGGTATCCTGTCATGTATCGGTCCAAGATAGTGTGTTTATATTGTGTTTTTTGTATATAAAAGACTTTTTAACACAGACAAATTTGTCTCTCATCCTCCTCCACCTCTTCATGCGCTCGCCACCTCTAAACCCACGTTTCCTGTCATTTCTGTCCACAAATAAAATGCTTGCTGCGCATCTTTTCACTCCTCCAGTCACGGGGGAATTAAACGTTCATGTTTTTAGAGTTTTTTCGCGAGGTATTCTTCAAGCTTCTCCGTGTCTACCGCTTGTTATCCTCGGCTCTCTTCATGTTTTTGAGGGCGCAATGGCAGCGCTGTAGACAACAGCGGCGTCCTGACCAATCACAAGCTTGCGTTGTCCGTCTCGACTGACGGATGTTTAGAAAAGAGAGCTCGACTCCGTCCGTCCTTGCGGAGCTCTCCGGCAGGCCCGCAAGGACGTTGTGTGTCTCCGCACTGACGCAGACGGAGAAACATGAATCAGGCTTAACACAACAAATACATCAAATTAATAGAAAGATTATACAAGGTTTTTTGTTGTTTTAGCTGTTTTTTGCAGATCATTTTAAAACCTCTGAGTGTTTTTGTAACCTTCTGTAGGGTCCTGACCCCAACTTTGATAACCACTACTATATATAACAACTCAACTCTGGTAAAGGCATGCCACTAGACCTTTTTCTACTTCAGTGAACTTCTTCACATTCCTGCTGCTGCTTGTTCAAACAACAGATCTACCCTTTCTTTCATAATGAGTTTTTCTGTTGTGCTTCCAGTTGCCAGCATATCACCTTGTGAGTTTAGTGCATCCACTCAAGGATGGTTTTGGAAGCTAAAAGGGCGAGATGAAGGGGCGTACCATTTTATGCCTTCTTAGAATTCCAGAAGTTAAAAGATGGCTATTGATCCAGCTGTCCAAAATCCAAACCGTAGCCCCAACTTAGATCTACCCCCCACTCAGAAGCTTAGCATAAATATTAGGGAACACAAACTGTGCAAAAAGGCACCAAAGGTGAGAAATAAGCCAATTTTGTGTTCACACATAACAGCCTGTCACAAACACAGCTTCTTTCTTGTTTAGTGGAATAAACAGCGGTTCAACAAGCACAAATAGTTTTTTCAGTATAAAGTGATTTCTGAAAACTTGTTTTTGACTATAAACTAAAGGGAAGGACCATTGTCAGGTCTCTGGATTTTTTATTTGAAAACTAAACAAAATTCAGAGAACACCAGATATTTGGGAGCTGGTTCTTGTGCTGTAGTTATTTGTAACCATCCTACCTTCAGTATGAGGGAGTATCCCGACAAACAACCAATTAGGACAACTTTCTGGCATCAAAACAGCAAAAAGTAGCTAAATCTGTAGCTGTTCATGAATGTCAGGAACTTTATTCTATATTACCTTTACATCCGCTCATTACAAATAATTTTGCAACTTGTGTTCCACATGGCTAGAGTTGATTAGGATTACAGACTGTTGCAACATAACTGAAATAATCCAGAGTGATGTCAAACCAGTTTAATTAAAAAACCAAGCTGTGTTTTTAAAGTGACAGTGTGTATTTTTCCTGGTGATAGGGAACAGTAGATATCTAAATCATTGCAAGCAAGCAGTGTTTTTGTGTTGAAGTAAGACCTTAGGAATGAATGCCCATTAAGGTCAAAAAGCCCTGGGGAGTCCAAACTTTAGCAAAATAACAAGCACATCAGACTCCCTTTCATCACTGGCAACAAGTGAAGAGGTAAATGTGTAAAACAACAACATTTAAGAATGAGGAAAGTTTTGTAACATTTCTTACAAATCAGTAAATGCATTTTGTCCTCACAGGCTCCCATAGCAGGAAACATGGCATCTAATATGGCGTCACCCAAAGACTTAGGGTGTTTCTCAATGTCAAGGCGCCTGGCCTTGCGAGATGATGTCTTGCGAGGCCAGGCGCCTTGCTTATGAGGACACTGTCCTTCCTTGGTCAAAGAAAACGGTTAAATGGAACAGACTTGCATCACGTGACCACGGCTTTTATACATTATATTTTATACATATTAGTTTCAATATAAATATGTAACGAGGTAAATTTTATTTTTTAAATTGTGTACATATTTGTTAAATTAAATATGTAAGTGAGTTACTGCCCGCTAGCCACCGAAGCTGCAACTTCTAAGCAACTAACCAACCATAGATAATTTCTTTGGATCTAAAAAAAAAAACATTTTAAACTAGTTAACTTACTTTTAAACTTGAAATTTGTCTCCGAAGTAGCTGCCAGCTTCTGATCTGCCGTCCTTTTGAAAATACAGCGGTGTATTGTGGGTAATTTTTGACCAAGGCTAGGATACAAGACACCTCCCATGTATCCTCACTCAGCTAGCTAAACGGCTAACAAACAGAGAACACATGCCTCGGTAGGGCATGAACATTGGAGCACGTCTTGGCAGCTCCCGATGACGTATCTACTAGGCAACCGGGGCGGGGCCAAGACCTCAAGGCAAGGTTCCTTGGCATTGAGAAACACCCTAGACCTGCTCCCATGTATTTTAGACCTGATTTTTATGGTAATAATGTATAAACCCGCTAATATTTTTCAACAACTGGGCATCACTTGATTCATATTCAACAACATTTTGAGGGACATTTCTAGATATTAATGGTAAAAACAACACATTGTCTAACGTTGCAGTGGCTTTAGATGGTAATTACGCTATATTTTATAAGCCACCTTGAAACTGATCTGGTTAGCAGTTAGCTTGACTCATCTGTAAGACATTCAATTAAAAATTCAAGGATACTTTATCAATCCCAGAGGGAAATTAGAGGGAAATTAGCGTTTCCCTAATTCTCCAAATTAGCATTTGCCTGACAGCCTTTTTTAAATGTTCCATAATTTAAACACACAGTATATGATCAAATATTACAGTTGGCACTATTGAGATGCCATTTATCTTAAATTTGAGTTATTGTCATCAGCCTGAATCAGAGGTGTGACCAAGTCACTGCTTTGCAAGTCAAAAGTAAGTCACAAGTCTTTCCAGTCAAGTCTCGAGTCAAGTCCAAGTTGAGTCCAGTGTCAATGATTTGGAAGTCCAAGTCAAGTCCAAGTCCTTAACTTTGAATTTTCAAGTCATAGTCAAGTCATCTGTCCAGCTTCAATTTAATGGCAATGATAAATAAATTCCATAAATAAAGCTTCTTAAAGCTTAATTTATTTGCTAAAACAAGCAGAAAGTGCAACTGAAACTGATTATAAACAAAGTGCTGCTGCATTTAGCAGTACAAGATCAAACCCAGAGCAAAGAATGATTTATGATTTTTGTCCATGTCGTGTCACTTTTGTGCTAAAATATCAAATATGCTCAAGTCATCATCAAGTCAACAGATACAAGTCCATTCAAGTCGCAAGTCACTGGCATTCAAGTCCGAGTCGAATCATAAATCTTAATAGATTTTATCAAGTCAAGTCAGAAATCATTCAAATAATGACTCGAGTCTGACTTGAGCCCAAGTCATGTGACTTGAATCCACACTTCTGGCCTGAATACCCAAAAATAAAACACTTTGTTGCAGTGAAACTCCGCCCATGCCCGCTGTGACTAAATGTGCCTACACCAGCGCCTTAGACAAGTTTCTATGGTATGTAACAGGTTAGTCCTTATATTTTAAACAGTTAAATAATGAAGGACTGAATGTAATGAAAACTTCATACTGTCAAGTGTAGCTTAAAAAGAGGAAAAAAGTTACTGCTGAGACCAGGATGTGAACCTGCTCAAAACTTCATGCCAGCACTCTAACCACCAGATTACCAAGTCAGCCACATGACAAGCAGTCGCCTAAGCCACGTGTCGTATGCCGGCCTTGGGAGACCCCTTTCAGACCAGAGGCTTCCAGGAGAGAAGCAGGGCCTGATGATGAGATGAGTTTCCGCTAATGCTTTACAGGATTTTCAAAATAAAACTCAAAATTTGCTGTTGAAACACAAAAATGCGTGTATGCAGCAAAAAATCTTTCATTTTTCTTTTTTTTTTCATGAGGAAATAATGTCACATGGAAAAAAGCTCCAAAAGATGATTTTTCCATGATATGACTCCTTTAAATTTGAAACATTTTCTGTGATCCTTTACGTCCCCAAATATATTTATAACACGCTGCCATGAAGATGTATTCCAAGATTAGTCATGATGACAAATCATGGACGCTAACACCCCAAAATATATACTGAAAGATTTTCATGCAATGAAAAAGTAATAAAAGAAATATAAAGTGGCTAAAGAGTCTCTTTTCTTTATACGCTGAGTCTCCTTCACTATCAGCTCAAATGGTAGACTTCCACATAACCCCTCTGGGTCGAGGGCCTTTTGCTTTGAGAAAACATCTATTTTGAGCTGCCCATTTGTGTGTTTCATATTCTCATTTTAAAAGCAAAAGCCATTCTGCACAAAAAGCAATATAAACAGAGTTTGAAGGTGTCTGATACGTCTCATATTTCCTTTCACCACAGCGAGTCTCTCAGGTTGCCGTGGGGGAAGTGCTGACACTGTGTGGCTTTGCCATCTGCTTCATGTCCTGTGAGATTCCCAGTTTGTTCACACATTGGCTGCCTGGCTGGAGTAAATCTGTTAGATGCAATGACATCTTTCTGTGGTGACCTTTGTAAAAACTTTTGTTTTGACCATTTCTGGTTAGTAAAGGAGTTTGTAAGCAGAATGACGGACAAACTTCATCAGAAAACCACAGGTGCAGTTATGCTTGGCTCGGCTTCAGAGGAATCTGAGTTTTGGCAGGATGATGAGTCAAGAGGTTAAGGACCAGATGGACAAACTGTCCTTTTAATAAGAAGGATCCTCTGCCATCCCGCCTGAAAACACCTGGATTGCCTCAAGCACTTCACAGGATGCTTGGTACATTCAGTTTTAAATGGTCCAACATGAACATTTTGGCAGCAAAACTTATGTCGGTATGGAATTTTCCAGGTCTGCTGTCATTTAAAATGAGTTTTAAACATTAAACATCTTCTGGTAATGTATCCAAAAAAACTACACTGCACTAAGTTATAATTAGAGGCTTAATAAACCAAATAATTAATAATTATAGCTGAAATGTATGGTTGCAAAGCATCTTTAGATTAATCCATTGTTGTGGAAAATCTGTTCTAAAGTAGTTTCAGGAACCAAAACACAATAGAAGGCAGAAAATACGTTTAATTTATATATCAATACATTTTCTGCTACTGATGTATTCCACTTCCTGAAAACAAAGCTAAAGTCAGAAAGTACTGGGAACCAAAAAAATAAAAATAAAATAAAACTAAAGAAAGCTTCAGAAAATAACTCCAAAATGTTTGTATTTCCCATTTCTAAGTTAGGATTGAATTGTTTTCCAAAAAAACAAATTATATAAATATATATATATGTATATATATATATGTGTATATATATATATATATATATATATATATATATATATATATATATATATATATATATATATATATATATATATATATAAACAAAAGTTGCAATACGTCTATTTTTCAGGTGAGCATATTCTACTTGATGTATTTATTTATTGTTGTTGTTATATCTGCCCTTACCTTTTAACCTGCTCTTATTTATTTTAGGTGTTGCTCAATTATTTATGTGTATTGCTTTTATCTCTAATTGAGTTGTTTACCTTGTTTTTAAACTGTGGTGCGTTCATGTTATATGTTCAGTGACCTTGAGAGTCTTGAAAGGCGATTACAAATCAAATGTATTATTATTATTACACCATTTTTGGGTGTGCAAATAAGATTTAACTTTTTTATTTCCAACAGCTGACACAATGAAACTATTCTCACACATCAATACCTTCACAAGTGTCAACACGTTTGCATTTATTAGAAATAAAAAAGGAAACGTTAATATCTAAACTAGGTGTAGTGCCTCAGATCTGAGCGGAGTGAGCCGTGAACCGAAGCAACGACCACGAGCTGCTGAAACAGCATTAGTGTGACCTCACCGACATGGGCTACAAGCTCCAGTTTGAGTTCATTTCATGATTTTTTAATATAACCGGCTCAGACCACTCAAGCCCAAAAGGCAAATCCATACTCTTCTCCTGCCCTTTGTGAGTGCATCGAGGGGGAAGTTTAGATTTCTGACTGCTTGGTCCTTAAAAACAAACTTCTGTCTATGTTTCTGTAGACGTTGCAATGCTGGGAATAAATGTTCCTTCCTTTTCTTCTGCCACTTAGTGGATTACTGTTTCATGTATATTTTAGTGTGTCCTGCATCACCTTTTGGCTTTTCTATCAGTATTTGTACGCAAGTTATCAGAACAGAGTTGTCTTTTAGTTAATGACTGGCTCCTGCTGGTGAAAAATGTCAGTCTTGCAAAATGTTGATGGTGTTAGAGACGTAAATGAGCCCTGCAGGGCGACATACTGCAGAGTGGTGCGCTTGGTGTTCTCACACTTCTCCCTCATGTGCTAAACATTTTCTCTGTCAATTAAAACACATTGTAGTCAGTCAGCATGCCGTCTGAGCCAAGCCGTCCCTCCGAGGCAGGAATCACAGAGGTGTGACTCCACCAATTTTCCTTCGGGGGGACGAGGGTGAACGGCTTGGAGACAAAAGCAGTGAGAGCAGAGAGACTGGCACGGAAGTTAAATACAACATTGATTGTTGTTCTGAGTGCTTTTTGATAACATTTCAATAAATGCTAAAATGAGAATCCTTCTTTGCGGGTGAGAATGAATTAAAGAGTGTGAAGAGAAGTTTTAGTGAAGTATTTTGTTACCAATGTCTTAGATATAGGCTGGAGGCCATTGGAGGGATTCGGCATGGCCTGTGACAACCATTGAGATAAGTTCTTATTTGGCTGCTTAACACAGCCTGTGCACATTTACTTTAGAAGAAAATAGGGTGAAAGCAGGGCAGGCCCAAGCATTTGTGGGGCCCTAAGCAGATTTTCCTTTGGGGCCCCTATACCACCCAGTCAACACCAGATTATTCATAATCCCTAGGCTTCACCTTGTGTGTGACATACCCACTGTTATTAGCATCTTTTGTATTTAGCTTACATAAAACTGGTTTCATAATGTTAACTGTACGTTAGCATCAAACAAAAATTATCTAACTCATTTGCATTTTAAAATCAAGCGTTATTTAAGTGTGGTGTATTCATTCAACTATTTGAAATCAATGTTGGATGAAAGAAAAACACTGAATTTACAACAAACATAAGACTTTTGTTCGTTAATTTAGGAGCAGATGTATAAAACATGCAAACACAAAAAAAATACAATATAGATAATATATCATGTTATTTATATTGTATAATATACAATAATATATCATAAATTTTCCACATGTGATATAACTGTGTTTGTAAAAGTTGAAGTTAATCTTTTTTTACACTATCTTTGTGCTCTTGGGGGCCCCCTGGGGGTCTGGGGCCCCAAGCAGTCGCTTAAGGCTGCCTTAGGCTGGCTGTGGGTGAAAGGTTTAGTTCAGTTAAATTAATCCAAAATCAGAAATGTCTGTTATTCTTGTTCCTTTATAGTTGCTTTACTGTTAAGGAAGTGATATAAAAATGACACGCATTTGTTTCAAGTATTCAAAATATTTTTAGAATAGAATAGAATAGAATTCAACTTTATTGTCATTGCACATGTCACAGGTACAGGGCAACGAAATGCAGTTTGCATCCATCCAGAAGTGCTTTAGCAATTGTACAGAATGTTTATTTACACAGAATTATACAGTAGTGCAGTTAAGATCAGTGACTTATGTGAATAATTTCTACATGTATGGGGCATTTGACCCATGTCAGGAGGCAGAGTTCAGAAGTCTGACAGCTGTGGGGAAGAAGCTGTTCCGGTACCTGGTGGTCTTAGTCCGGAGGCTCCTGTAGCGCCTCCCAGAGGGCCGGAGGGTGAAGAGTCTATGTGATGGGTGACTGGGGTCTTTGATGATTTTCCCAGCCCTTTCCAGACACCGTTTCCTGTAGATGAGCAGTGGTTATCCAGCCGGACATGTTGGGGGTGGTTGGTCAGGAAGTCCAGTAACCATTTGCACAGGCGGGAACTGATGCCCAGATCTATCAGTTTCCAGATAAGTTATTAGGGGTGGATTGTATTGAATGCTGAACTAAAGTCTATGAACAGCATTCTGGCATAGGTGTTGTTGATGTCCAGGTGTGAGAGGACAGAGTGCAGTGCGATGGAGACTGCGTCCTCTGTGCTCCTGTTCTGGCGGTATGAAAATTGGTGGGGGTCCGGGGGGGGGGGGGGGGGGGGGGGGGCAGGATTTGAAGTGTGCTAGGACCAGCTGCTCTAAGCACTTTGTGATGATGGGGCTGAGTGCTACTGGGTGGTAGTCAGTGAGGCAAGTTGGGTTGGAGTTTTTGGGAATCGGGACAATGGAGGTGGATTTGAAGCAGGCCGGTACCACAGCGTGGGCCAAGGACAGTTTGAATATGTCTGTCAGCACTCCTGCAAGATCCTCAGAACATGCTCTGAGAACAAGCCTGGGGATGCCATCGGGACCTGCAGCCTTGTGGACACTGATCCTGCTCAGCACCGCTCCTACATCGGTGGGGGAAAGAGTCAGAGGTTGGGGGTCTGGCATCATGTCTGCTGTGGTTGTGATTGTGGGGTTCCCTCACTCAAAACGAGCATAAGTTGTTGAGCTCATTGAGGAAGGAAACATCAGAGGATGTGGGGGAGGATTTGGTGGTCCTGTATTCTGTAATGGTCTGGAGTCCTTGCCACATGCGTCTGGGGTTGGAGTTGGAGAAGTGTTCTTCTACCTTCTTTTTGTAATGGTGTTTGGCTTTTTTGATACCCTTCTTTAGATTAGCCCTGGCTGTATATAATCTTTAAAAATCATCTAAAAACTCACCTTTTCATCCAGGCGTTTCCTCCCTAAATGTTTCAAAAAGATGGCTTTGTTCGGGTTCACACCTTCACTTTGTTTATACTCATGATTTAATTTTCTATTTTATCACTGCTATTGTTTTTTCTGATGTTTTTATTGGTTAGAGGTATTTGCCCTGATCTTTATCATGTTGTACAGCGCTTTGTGATTTATATCTGTGAAAGGCGCTCTATAAATAAACTTTTACTTACTTACTTACTGTAGGCATGTGCATCTCCTGACCTAAAGGCGGCGTTGCGGGCCTTCAGGAGGAGACGTACATCTCGGTTCATCCAATGCTTCTGGTTGGGGTACATGGTGATCTGTTTCTGAGTAGTGACACCATCTGTGGTTTTGGAGATGAACTCCAGTACAGATGAGGCGTACTGGTCCAGGTCTGTGTGGGTGAACATACAGTATTCCAGTCTGTGTTTTTAAATCTGTCCTGGAGCACTGTGTCTGTCTCTTCTGGCCACTCTTTAATTGTCCTCACAGCAGGTTTCCCACGTTGGATGAGTGGTGAATACCGAGGTGTGAGGAACAGGGAAAGATGGTCCGATTGTCCAAAGTGGGGAAGGGTGTTGCTTTGTAGGCTCCAGCCAGGTTGGAATAAACATGGTCTAAAGTCTTGTCTCCTCTGATGTGACAGGAGACATGTTGGTGGAATCTGGGGAGGACTGTCCTTAAGTTGGTGCGATTGAAGTCACCAGCAACAATAAAAACAGCCTCGAGGTGTTTATTCTGGTGTTTATTAATGGCTGCAGAAAGTTCTTTCATGGCCAACTTAGCATTAGCGTCAGGGGGATATATACTGCAGTGAGTATTATAGAAGTGAGTTCTGTGGGGAGATAATAAGGTCTGCATTTGACCATTAAAAACTCTGCTTTAGGTGAGCAGTGGCTCTCAGTAGTAGTGGAGTTCATGCACCAAGCATTGTTAATATAAATGCACAAACCTCCACCTCTGGTCTTACCGGAGTCGTCTGCTAGCCTGTCGGCTCAGTGTGTGTAACATCCTGCTAACTCAACAGCATTATCCGTGTAGCTGATGTTCAACCATGTTTCGGTAAAAAACATGACATTTAGTCCATTATCCGTCTGTTGTTAGTGATGGAGAGCCGTATCTCATCCATTTTGTTTGCCAGAGAACGGACATTGGCGAGGAAAATACTGGGTAAAGGCAGCGGGTTTGGTGTTAGCTTTAGCTTAGCCCGTTTCCCTCCGCGCCTACCTCGCCTTTGTTTACGTTCTCTGCGCCGTCTGCGTGCACTTCCGCCCGGCCGGGGAGAGTGGGCAGCCTCTGGTGCTCTGGAGATCTCTGGGATGAGCCGGAGATCGGCGATAAAACTGTTGGAGTTATGAGTCCAGATGTCCAGAAGCTCTTGTCTGCTGTAGGTCGGCGACGTACAGCAATTCTGGAGAAATATTCCGGTTAAAAGTAGATAAAAAACCGCTCAATAGCAGATACTGGAGAGACACTGAGCCTCGCGTCGTTCACGCACCGCCATATTGCCAATATTTATCATAATTTATAAAATATTCATAATATTCTGTCCTCCACATTTGTTTAAAGGAGAGGAACACTTGTTTGACCAATACATTTGAAGTGGTCTCTGGTAGAAGTAATAAATGACTTGTAAGTTGTTGGGGAAGAAAAATGTACCGGTGCACCATTTCTGGGAACCAGATCTCAGCTGAGCTTCAGACAGCAGTTTTTTGGAGTTTCATTTCCTGAAATGCAGACATCTCACCTCAGATATGATAACAATGCGACTCTATCACTGACTTGCAACGTGGATGTTTTCTCTCCAAAGATAGCACAAGCCTGGAGGAGCTTCTGCTGTGTGGTGAATTTGCTAATTGTTAGCTTCTGCTGGTCGAGATGTTCTCTGTTGTTTTCTGGATGCTAAGTGAACAACAGCCTTCCCCGTTGTGAGTCAAGATGAAATGAATCCATGAACATTAAGAGACAGTGCGACGTAGATCTGTCAGGCTTTACTGAACCGACCACTTTTCCATCTATTTCGTATCAGAAGCTAATGCAGGAGATAAGTGTAGGAGACTATTTTCATGTTCAGCCTGCATGGGAAACTCAGAGTGAATATAATCAGAAATAATAACTAAAAATGGGTTGTCAGTGATCCACACCTTTAAAAAAACAGATTTGGCTGAAATAAAAAGTTTTTACTCCATTGCATTTATTCTGGAAATCAATTTAATATCTGTTTTCTTGTATATGGTGGTATCCCTGCACATAAGTCACTATGTTGAACTCTAACATGTTATTAACATCTCCAACTACTAAACATCCTGGAAAACCTGCCTTATATGCAAGAACATTGACTTACTGTAAAGTTTACTCAGTTGAACTTCTACTATTCACAGTACTAACATTGGTCTTTTTAAAGGAAAAAACAACATTCATTTCATTGTGTTTTCAAATTTCTACAATCCCAGCTAGCTAGGTAGAACTAAATCAAAAATAGACATGCAGAATGCATCTTTACACACTCTCAAGCAGCCCTCCGTTCCATCGTTAGCGTTAGTTCAACAGAAAGATGAAGCACTTATTGCAGGACAGGATATTTTACATTTCACCACCAATAATAATTTTCTGTCATAAATAAGATTGTGTGTAAATGACCATTTAATGCAAAAATAATGATTATTTAAAAATATGATTGCTTTGAAACTTTGAAGATTGGAGTTTCACACTCCAGTCCTGCAGGATGTAAACTCCCTTTCTTCGAACAAAGGTCACCCAGAAAGCAATCGAGAATGTGTGCAGTACTAATTATTTTTAGTTTTACACAGAAACACACTTCAGAATGGCCTTCAAAATAAAAGCGGAGTACTCAGAGATCACACATGTTGCTCCAGTAGCTCCACATCTGCTCTGAGCAACTTTTCCAACCCCGACCCGGGTCAGAACACATGGCCTGGATGCTTGCTTCCTGCTTTGCTGTTTGCACACAGCTCTGCCCACTCTTCTGGCTCAACACCCTTTAAGTCGGTGCCAATTACTGAACCGTGAAAATCTCCTAAGAACCACACAGTTAAATACACCACACAGACCCATTTGAAGTCAATGGATCTGTAATGCAGCGGCAGACACTTTGTTGTACATGTGTCTGCACTTAGCTTTAACTCGGTCAGCGGCGTGATGCTGATTTGTAGCTTGGACGTCATTCACGACCGGGTTCTGCCTCGGCACCGATCAGATAGCCTCGCTGATGGCTCCAGTTGATGATGACACTGGCTGAAATGCCTTTCTCAGCGTATCTTAATAAAAGTCACAGCAAATACTTGTGGCTTGCAGAAATAACTGAAGGATAATTTGAATAAAAGATGTGCAGACTTCTTTGTATTCTTTTATGTGTTTGGGAGCATCTAAAGTCAGCCTGCTGGTGTTGTGAGGTCCGAGAGAGGCGCTGGCAATGTAATGAATGATTGATGCTGAATAAAGCCGGGTGGTGATAGAGAATAAGAAGTAAAGGATAGCAATGAGCCAAAGATTATAGGTTTTGACCTGCAGGGATACAGTTGTCCTGTTGTGTGTTTCAGAGCCAGGTTTGTTCTTAGTGACAAGAGAAACCAAAACTGCTGGTTGTTCTATTGATTTCCAAGTCAACAGCTAAAAGAGTGGCCTTAACAGCCAACAGTATTGTGGTAATATTCTTACCCAGGTTGCTCCTTTATCTCCAGATCACTCTGCACTTTCCAGCTTGAATGATTGAATCAGAAATCTAATAAAGCCGTGACACACAATCGCTCCTTCGCTCCGTTTTCTCTCAGGACTAGTCTGCCTCTGGCAAAAACATCAAAACACGCAATTTCAAGAAATTACTTTCCTCAAAAAATGTTCTTTTTGCAAGTAGTGAAAGCCAGTTTATTTGAGGCTGTCTTCTCCTAACATTCGATCACTCGTCCTGTCTTTTTCCTCTTCTTTTACACAATTGCTGATTTGAGACGTGATTAACGACTAGAGAGCTCGTGAGTTTTTAAATGTTCCTCCCATTTTTGCGAGTTCCCTTCAGCTTAGAGCCTCATGACTATAGGGACGTTTTCCTCTAGTCATAATATCACTTGTAGAAGACGAAAGACTATTGAAAGACTATTTGAATGACAGCAATGTCCACTTGTCAAAATTAAAATGGTGTGAAGACTATGAGGTGTAAAGTTCTGCTACTAATATTCATTTTTGCATATTCATGTGACTGTGACTGACAGTACAAGGGACAAGGAGTGTGAAAAGTCCCCCATAGGGCAAACTATCAGCTGTGCTAGAACATTCTGCTCATTAAAACAAGAGGAATAATCACATTTGTAATGCACTTGTCAGAATTCCATAGCTCTTTTTAACTGGCTGCAAGTAGACTGGCCTGGGCCTTGCATCTGAGAAACGCAATACTCTGAAACACAAAATATTACTTGATTATGTTTTTATTCAAAAGGTATCATCTAAAAATATGAAATTATGTTTTTTTCATGCTTTAAAATGTTTTAAAATTCAATTAACCTTCTTTCATAATGGACTAGCATGTTACTACAGTGGCCCCAAAAAGACAAACCAAGCAAAAACTCCAAAATAGATTTTTCACATAAAATTACACTCCCTCTCCCTGGGCTGCCACCTTACCGTGGTGGAGGGGTTTGAGTCTCTCAATGATCCTAGGAGCTAAGTTGTCTGAGGCTTTCTACCTCTGGTAGGGTCACCCATGGCAAACAGGTCCTAGGTGAGGGATCAGACAAAGAGCAGCCCGAAGACCTCTTATGATGAATTATATTAATGGAAACCGTGTTCCCTCGCCCAGAAGTGGGTCACCAGGGCCCCCCTCTGGAATCAGGCCTGGAGGTGGGGCACGTTGGCGAGCACCTGGTGGCCGGGCTTTCACCCATGGAGCCCGGCTGGGCACAGCCCGAAGAGGAAACATGGGTCCCCCTTCCAATGGCCTCACCACTCGTGGAAGGAGCCAAAGGGGTCGGGTGCAGTGTGTGACAGGTGGTAGTCGAGGGCGGGGACCTTGGCGGTCTGATCCTTGGCAACAGAAGCTGGATCTTGGCACATGGAATGTCACCTCTCTGGTGGGGAAGGAGCCTGAGTTGGTGTGTGAGGTTGAGAGGTTCCGACTAGATATAGTCGGACTCACCTCAACGCATGGCTCTGGCTCTGGAACCAGTTTCCTTGAGAGGGGTTGGACTTTCTACCACTCTGGAGTCGCATCAGATGGATGGAAGAGCCGCGGGTTGCCGACCCCTGGTATAGCCTATAAAATGGCATGTTTTCTCCAGGACCAAAGAGGACGCAAACTCAATACATCTCTTTTATTGTGAGGTAATAATTTCTCCGAGTTTTGCGGTTGCGGGCAGGAGTAGACATGCACGCTGCAGGTGCGGGCGGGAGTGTAACACACACGTTGCGGTTGCGGGCGGTAATTGTCAGAAATTCAGCGGGAGCGGGCAGGAGCGGGATGAAGAAAACAGTCTCGCGCAGGGCTCTACTGCTGCGTTTCAGTCAGGGGTCGGCAACCCGCGGATCTGGAGCCGCATGCGGCTCTTCCATCCATCTGATGCAGCTCTGTGCTTGTAAAATAATGAATGGATATTTAAATGAAAAGCTTTAAATTTTACTGCATTAATTTTACATCTATATGCCAATTCTAAATGTAAAGATTGTCTGCGTAAACCTGAACAGTTCCAACCCGGTCTTACTGTGAGACCGGGTTGACGCGTCATGTTTGTGCGTAATCATATCGGCGCTTTCTGAGCTGAAGAGGATGTGAGATTCTGGGCTTCTCCTCAGATGGCTCCTGGATGTGTCGCCACATTGAAGACAGGAACAAGCGCTATTCAGCCAAAGTTTCATAATCAGGGAACATTTTCTAAGTGACAAGTCTCTCTGAAAGACAGGGTTTGGAAAATGCTTGCTTCAGTCGGAGGAATCTTCCCGCATGCGCTCTGGTTCTGCGATGCGCTCCAAGCCCCTCTCCACATCTTCAGCTAGCTGTGGACCTTATGTAGTACACACTGACAGTGAGCTGCGCTGAGCAGTGTCCAGCTCAGATGTTCAGATAGGAATCTTTTCTTGAGTGATTTAGTGTTTCAAATTTTTTTTATGAATTTGATTAAAAATAAAGGCGCCCGGCCTGTGTCCGAGGTAATTACACAGTCATTGGCCCGAAGCCCAGCCTGAGGGCCATCGGGCCGGGCCGACCCGAGGGCCTAGGGCTTTAGTGCAGGGCTCTACTGTGGAGGGGTACTCCGGGAGTATGGGGTACCAGGCCCTCTGATACGGGCTGTTAGGTCCCTGTATGACCAGTGTCAGAGCTTGGTCCGCATTGCTGGCAGTAAGTCGGGCTCGTTCCCAGTGAGAGTTCGACTCCGCCAAGGCTGCCCTTTGTCATAACCTTTATGGACAGGATTTCTAGGCACAGCCAAGGTGTTGAGGGCATCCATTTTGGTGGCCTGAGGATCAGGTCTCTGCTTTTTCAGATGATGTGGTCCTGTTGGCTTCATCAGAACGTGATCTTCAGCTCTCGCTGGAGCGGTTCGCAGCCCAGTGTGAAGCAGCTGGGATGAGAATCAGCTCCTCTATATCTGAGACCATGGTCTTGAGTCGGAAACGGGTAGAATGCCTTCTCCGGGTCAGGGATGAGGTCCTGCCCCAAGTGGAGGAGTTCAAGTATCTCGGAGTCTTGTTCACGAGTGGGGGAAAACTGGAGCGTGAGATCTATAGGCAGATTGGTGCTGCATCTGCAGTGATGCGGGCGTTGTACCGGTCTGTCGTGGTGAAGAGAGAGCTGAGCCAGAAGGCGAAGCTCTCGATTTACCGGTCGATCTACATTCCTACCCTCACCTATGGTCATGAGCTTTGGGTAGTGGCTGAAAGAACGAGATCGCGGATACAAGCGGCCAAAATTTGTTTCCTCTGAAGAGTTTCTGGGCTCTCCTTTAGAGATAGGGTGAAAAGCTCAGTCATTCGGGAGGGGCTCGGAGTAGATCCGCTGCTTCTCCACATTGAGAGGAGCCAGTTGAGGTGGCTCGGGCATCTGGTCAGGATGCCTCCTGGACGCCTCCCTGGTGAGGTTTTCCAGGCACGTCCAACCGGAAGGAGACCTAAAGGTAGACCCAGGACACGGTGGAGGGACTATGTCTCTCACTGGCCAGGGAACGCCTTGGGATTACCCCGGAGGAGCTGGCCCAAGTGGCTGGGGAGAGGGAAGTCTGGGCCTCTTGCCTTAGGCTACTGCCCCCGCGACCCGACTCCGGATAAACGGATGATAATGGATGGATGGATGGAATTACACCTGCAGAAATCTATTCTGGGATTCCCCAGGGGAGCTGGAGTGTGACAATGGGGGAAATGAATGGATGAATGGATAATCGGGCTAAAGAACAGATGGATGGATGAAGGTTATATGAACAGACAGACAGACAGATTAATTAATTGACTGATGGATGCGTAGATGGATAGTAAATGATAAATGGCATGTATTTGTATAGCACCTTCTCAGAGTCTACAACCCCTCAATGGATGGATGGATGGACTGATGGATGTATGGATATATATTGACAGATAGATGGATGGACACATTTATGGATGGATGGATGAACGGACAGACAGATGGATGGTGGATGATCGACAAATGACTGGGTGAATGGACAAATATATGGATAGATGGATAGATGATTGGATTGATGGACTGACAAATGGATGGATGGATGGATGGATGGATGGATGGATGGATGGACAGATGACTGAATGGATGGATGGATGGACGGATGGATGGATGGGTAAAATTATGGATGGCTAGATAGATTTATGGACGTATGAATGGATGAACAGACAAACAGATGGGTGGATCGTTGGATGGAAAAGCAGATGGATGGATGGTTGGATGGGTAGATAGATGGAAAAACAGATTTATGAACAGATGGATGGATGAATGGATGGACAGACAAATTTAGGGACAGATGGATGGATGATTGGTTGAATGAATGGATGGATATATGGATGGATGAATATATAGACAGATGGAAGGACAGAAGAATGGACGAATGGATGGATAGATAGATCAAAGATAACACTTTAGTCCCAGAAGATATTTTCTTGAACCCTTTGGTTGCTACAGATTACATTTCCATATTTCATGTGGAGAAAAAGGTTTGTTTTAAAGGTTTCTGTCCTGTAATTTAAACACATTAGTGTGGAAATGCTCCTCGTTCTTAAGGAAGAGACCATTGGACCAACCATTGTTGTTGCCTCAGTTTCTTCACACAACAGTTTTATAGAGATTTAACTGACTTTATTAAGAGAGAACCAGATGAACCTTGGTCCAGTTTTTATTACTTATGTTGAGCTAAACTCAGTAGAATCTAACTGTAGCTGCAGACAGACCCAAGAGTCAATTTGATTTTCCTGTTTTGCTCCAAACACAAGTCAAAAGCTCTAAAGTGCATTTTTATTTTAATGTGGCTTGATCATCTGGCAAGAAGGACCCATAATGTTTGGTTGTCAAATGCCAAACTTTATAAGTGATGCTGATTTGACCACACATTGTTTTTAGCTGGTAGCATTGTATTTCATGGCCCTGTATTACAGCTGTGGTCACCTCATTTACAGAGCTGGAAGGCCAAAGTGTTCATTGAAGAAAGCAATTGCTCCACATCCGTCATTCCTGTTTTCTTGCAACATTTTGCGGTTTGACCCTTCCCTGACTCTGCTTAATGTCAGAACAATATAGAGAGATGGGCCATAAGAGTCACTGCAATCACACCTTACTGACATCAGCAGGTCATAACTTCACCAAATGATCCCCCCCACTTGGACCAGCAGGGAAAACCCAAACTTCAACACATTTCTTGACCCAAGAAATACATTTTTGCTGCCGATGAGAAACATCACAGATTGCTGTAGCACAGAACATTGCATGACCTGAGGCTTAACAGATCAGAACAAAATCTAAAAATATTCCGGATAATGGAATATTTTGTCAGGGATAATGGGATTACCAGTGCAAACACAGCCTGGCAGGGCAGGATAAACATTATTTGTTAAACTTGCAGAGCTGGTATGAAAGTTAATCTGCAAATGAGTGAATTACAGCTGGAATATCAAGCGGTAGAGGCCATTATTTCCCTTCTAACGTGTCGTTGTAATGCAATGAGGCATTGCAGGTAAGCAGATTGAACCAAACACATTGCAGTGCATCGGAGCAAAGCGGAGGACACACCTCGGCTAAGAGCTGTCACGTCCTTCATTTTTCAGCTTTTTGTGCAACATAATTAAGACTCTTACAAAAACCACATACCCAGATGGCCTTCCCTAGGTAGGTACGAGGATGCCTGTGCACCCATGAGGGCCCCTGCTTTGCTGCATATCTTCTAAGCTTGTGGAAAATGACAAACACACACAAGGTCACAGTTGAGCTGAGGTAGCCTCCCACTGAGCCCATCTGATCCAGTCTGAAATGCAGCAATTACCTCCCCCTGTGTGCCTCGGTGTGTGGCTGCAGCTTTTTCATTATTTATTTGAACAAATAGGATTACGGCTGGTCTGCGGTGGATTGATTGTGACGAGGGATGAGAGGCTCCGGAGAGCGCGGGTGTGCCGCGACCCGGGTTTCTGCTGAGCCACTCTGCCGTGTCAAGCACACGGTTGATATCCTGTCTTGGTCTCAGCAACTCCTCCACTTTTCCTGGACAGCGAAGCATTGCTTTGTTGACGTATATCCCACCTTGCTCCGCTGCATCCTGCCAGCTGATTGATGGGGAAATGTGCTGGCTGGTTGGAGAATACCACTTCTGGAAAAATATGTTTATAGGGCCATAAAAAGCACCTGTCTGTCATAGCCTTTGAAGCATGGTGCTCACATTTGACAGTGCATTCACATCCTGAGTAATGTAAGCGTTTTTAGTTGCTCTTAAAAAGATTGTCACTTACAACAAAGATGGCGCTCATCCTGCAGAACATCAATCTAAGTAATGAAGCAAAGAAACAACACGAGAATTTTCCAATCCGTCCCAGATTAATCATGTTAGAAGAGCAAACTTTGGTTTTTGTAGAAAGGAAAGGGAACCAAAATAAAGACCTATCATTCCCTACACCCCAATCTTTCAAGCATTTTATGTTGAGATGGGATGGAGCCGTGCTCACTGTTGTCAAATTGTAAAAGTTATTTTAAGAGCAAACAAGAGCAGCTTTTTAAGATTTAATGTAATCTGTTAGATTTTGCGTTGATTTGAATGATTCCCAACTGCTACCAAATCTACAGGTGACTGACTTTTTACCCTTGTTGTGTTTTAGATGGTCAGCTGGCTGTAGCGGCCATCTTGAATCAGGTTGACTCAAGTTCAGCACATGCTACTAGAGAAACTAGGGGCCAAAAGATGCTCCAACAAGTGGATTGTCTGCAGCTCAAAGGCTTAAGCAACAGTGCTTTAGATATGTGTATGTAACAGTCTTGTCAAATTATGTAATACAAATAAAAAATTGACTTTGAAAAAAATATATCTTTATTTCGTATTTTTGTTCTTCAATGCGTGATTCCGATAGGGTGCAACATATGCTCCATGATACAGTTGAGCTGTAAGTCAAAACTGTTGTGCAACGTGTTACAACCATGCATATGCTGGGCGACGGTGGCGCAGGAGTTAAGTGCTCGCCCCGTAATCGGAAGGTTGCAGGTTCGAGCCCCACTCAGTCTGTCACTGTCGTTGTGTCCTTGGGCAAGACACTTAACCCACGTTGCTGGTGGTGGTCGGAGGGACCAGTGGCGCCAGTGCTCGGCAGCCTTGCCTCTGTCAGTGCGCCCCAGGGCAGCTGTGGCTACATTGTAGTTCATCCCCACCAGTGTGTGAATGTGTGTGTGAATGGGTGAATGACTGATTGTGTTATAAAGCACCTTGGGGGGTTCCAGGACTCTAGAAGGCGCTATATCAAATACAGGCCATTTACCATTTACCATATGCTGGAAAAATTCTGTAGTTATGTTAAACCAAATTCAAACTGACTATCTATAAAACTATCCACGTCATTACCTTTTCTTTCTGAGGCCAGATGCAGCTGTTTCAGAAAGTATTATGAGCTGTCAGAGGTAGTTCTAGTTGCTTGGTCAAAATGGACAGATTTATGACATTGGTAGTGCTGGGTATCGAGACTCGCAGACCCCCGCGGTGGCAGCAGCCCTGCCAGTCACCGACCACTGCGGAGGAGCGGGACGTGGGCTTACGCGGCCTGGCCGCCCAGCTCTACCGCCTCACCGCTGCCAGAGCCCCATGGTGGCAGCAGCCCAGTTGATTTTTGACTGCTGTGGAGGAGCAAAGCATGGGCTCACATGGTCTTAGAGCCCATTTCTGCAATCTGAGGCTTTGTTCGTATTTTAACAATCAATGGTTAGCTCCTCGTTCTGTGTTAGCCACAGGTTACCTCCAGGTTTGCTCAGAGAGCTTGTAGCTACCTCCAGTTGCTCCTGGCTCTGTGTTTGCTTCAGGTTAGCTCGTAGCTATATCAGTTCAGAGTTTAAAGGTTGTCAGTCATTTGTTCCCACCTCACAGCCCCACTCCTAGCTCCATCTCTTTGCCCATTTTGGCGGTAGTGACAACATGAGTTGTACAGCCAAATGGTTTCTTCACTGAACCACACCTTTAGAGTATTAGTATGCATGATAGGAAATATGTGATGTTTGTTGCCTAAATAATTAGGACTAGTTAGAAGGACAGTGTCCTTCTCTGTCCCCTAATCTGACTTGAGTCTGCCATTTTTGTGTTTTAAACGGTTACTTAGCTTTGATTGTCATCTTGGGTTGGCTGAATCCGAAAAGTGATGAGTTATGAAGGTGCAACTAATGTTTGCATTCTGAGTTTCATTAAAATCCATCTAGTGGTTCATTAGATTTTCTGCTGAAAACACAGAGAAATTGATGCATACAGGGGGAAAACCTTATTGTTTGCTTTTCATTCCAACAGCAGGAGATAAATATAGAGAACCTGTTTGCCAAAGGCCACTGCCTTCCAAATAAGCAGACTTTCTTTATATAGTTATGGAATGATGGGTCATGATGTTAACATCAATATAGGGTCAGCTGTGTACAATGTCATGTGTCTGAAATCAATGGAGGGAGGTTAAGTGAGCAAACAAGCAAAGTAGCAATGCTGGTGTTTTGGGGGAACATTACCATCAGAGATCATTTTGATTCACTACACACACGGTGTGGTCTCCAGTGGTTATTAGTTCATCCTCAGATGAAATTTGACCTGGCAGCTACTCCCCAACCCCTCCCAAAATGCCCTTCTTTAAAGTGATGAAGCTCCAGCTCTCTGAGGTAGACTCATTTTCTTGTTGTGATTGATTGAAAGTAATTTTTTTTACCCCAAGAAAACCAGGGAGGAGTGTGATAGATAGCTCAGCCCCTCTATCTCCCTGATGGTGATATTAGTCCTGATTAAGATAAATGGGCTCTGTCTGCCTAGCCATGCAAATGCTCTCTGCTGCTGCCATTTATCTGAGAAAGCAAAACTGCAGAAGCAAAAGGTTTTTTCTTTCTTCACCTGATCTTTGGTATGGGGGTATTTTTTGCTAGAACAAATCACCCTCTATCAGAACAGACGTCCTCAGGTACTCTTTCTCCTTCAGCCACCCGTGCTGACTGTCTGAATTAGTGTTTGAAACATGTGACTCTCACCATCTTTTGAAGATTTTTGGAGCATGATACGTTTCCTGATTGAAGCAGTGAGGTGTTACTAATCCTTCTTTCTGGATTTTGAGACCAGATTCTTTATTATCCAGGTACCAGATTCATTTATATAAGGCTGTTACTTAAAGAATCAATACATAAGAATTTTACAGAGAAATAATCACAGTTTAATGTCTCAATCATGCTTGAAGGAAGGTTACGTTGAAAAAGGTTTCCTTCTCAGCTGGCTAGGGGGTTGACAGATTTTCTTCTTTTAAAATGGCCAAAGAGGGACGGAGCCTTTGTTTACGTCTGTCAGCCCGCTGGGTTGTCGAGTTGGCACCGGCAGGCCCTGCATTTGTTGACAACAGCTGGCAAAAGCTTCCGAGTTGGAAAAATCTTCAGAGATAAGAAAAAAAAAACATTAGGCTGGGATGTGTTATTCTTAATGAATACGCAGAAGTAGTATTTCACAGTAATAAACAGTTGATATGATATAAATTTAGGCCAACTGTGCTGACTGTGCATGAATGTTGTCAAGCTGCGTCATCTTAGGAGGAAAGGCGCTGCTGCGTCTGCTTTAGTACGGAGTACTTATTATTTAGCTTTAAATAGGACATAATCAAAGCCTATAGATGACAAAGTTGTTCCAGCTGTGACAACGTCTGACAATTTTTTTAAAAATATGCATTTATGCTTCATTTCACTGGAGTGCAACCCAAACTGTCCCCTTCTCCAACAACATTCACTTTGACCTTTCGGTTATTTTTGACTGAATTTGATCAAATGTAAAACTAGCCTAGAGCGTAAAGTGGTCAGCGTGGTGTATGAGCGGCCATGACATCCGTTTTAGTCACGGAGGACTCGAGGCAGAACACGAAGAGGCGTTTATGTTGGTTTGTGTGAGCAGCTATCCGGGCATACAGTGAAGAGGGTGTTTAGTGGGTTTTCCCTGCAGGCTGCCTTAAGCTGCTGTAATTGATGTTGATTAATCAAATCAGCTGTGCAGAGGGCAGAAGGACAACCTTATCAAGCAGGAGGTGCATCCTTATTATAACAGAGCAGCCTAAACATCCAGCAGACATGTTATATATGCTAATAGAGCTAAACTTGGGAAAAACACAACAAAACAAACTTTTATAGACTTTGCAAATATTATCTTTTAGCTTTTTGTGCATTTCACAGAAAGCGTGGGTATCAGGGTTGGAGAAGGAAGAGGGAAGGGAAGAAGTAAACAGAGGTGGAAAGAGTACTAAAATGTCCTACTCAAGTACGAGTACCAATACTTGGATAATTTTTTACTCAAGTACAAGTAAAAGTACTTGCCTAAATTTTTACTCAAGTAAAAGTAAAAAGTATTGTAAATAAAATGTACTCAAAGTAAAAGTTACTTAGTTACATTTTTGTCAGCGTAAAGATGGCTACATCAGTGCAAAATCATACCACCAGTGCACGCACACACACACACACACACACACACACACACACACACACACACACACACACACACTCACACACACACACTGCAGCATGTTAGAATCATTTGAACGACTAATTTAACTACATTGAACTGCTTTTGTAATACTTTGATTTCTTATTCTGGAGTAAAATAAAGAAACAAGCTAAATCATTACATATCTGTGGCATCAATACGCATCTTCTGAGTTCAGACACAGGGATGGAGCACAATGTTTACAACTGAACAGTATCAGGATGTTTTAACTCACAGAGGCCTGCAGGTCTTCTGTTTTATGAGCAGAATGCTGAGAATCCGCTTGTTATGAGCGCTAAACGTTATTTTGCCGCTTTTGTGCGGAGCGGTAGGGAAACACATTTCAAACACAGAACCGAGTCTGGTCACCGAACCGAGCAGAATTCTGATGACGTAACACCGGCGCGTTAAGGTGCGGGTTCCAACCCACAGGAGAGGAGGGTGAGATGAGGTAAACAGCGAGTGGATCACAGGGACAGAACTGATGTTTTTGAGCAAAAGTGTACACCCACACCCCCCAGGGTTTAGACGTGGCACTTGTGCAGGTGTCTCTTCCTGTTCCGACGCTGCGACACGTTTTTAATTTATTAAGCCTACAATTTATTTTTACTCAGTGACGGATATGATTTAAAATGTAGTGAATTACAACTATTTTTAAAAACGTACTCAAGTAAAAGTAAAAGTATAGATGTTAAAAACAACTTAAAAAGTATAAATATACAAAAAAGCTACTCAATTACAGTAACGTGAGTAAAGGTAATTCATTACTTTGTACCTCTGGAAGTAAACAATGTTTTGGGGTCCGTTTAGTTTGACATTAATCGCTGTAGACAGGCTTTTTGGCAATCCTTATCATTGTGGGTGGGGAAAAGTGTAAAAATATAAAGAAACAACGTATGTTGATACGAAAATAGCTGACGAGCGTGTTGATGCATACGCTGTGTGGGTGGTTCTGGTACATTTGGGACGGAGTGCTGCTTCAACATTGCGATACCCTCACGAGGGACGAGTAAAATATCAAACATGTTTGATATTCGTACAACTGCACGATTGTTGATCGGGAACTGGTCGTGAGGTGTTAATTGCCCCCCCCTCCTGTATACTACACAATGCAAAACTCACCCCGACCTCAAAGATTTTCACACAAGGACATTTGTCTCAGAATGGTCCAAAATCACACAGTGTACAACTGGCTTTAGAAGATTAGCCTAAGAACAATTATCATCTGGGGAAATATAAACTTGTTTCATTTGGATTTACTAGATATCTGCTAATGTGAGCAAAGATAGCTCACAAAACACTGTTCATAAAAAGAGCTTATGAAGAGGAATATTTGAAGAAATTGAGGTAAACAAACAAATATTATGGTAAATTCTTGCATGATAATGATAAATGATTAAGTGTTCAATCCATCCATCCATTTTGATATCCCGATTTTCCACGCAGGGTCGCTGGTGCCTTTCTCCATCTGTCTTTGGGCAAACAGACGGGTAAACCCCAGACAGGTTGCCAGTCAACCGGAGGGCAACACAGATACACACAGGACAAACAACCATGCATGCACTCACACACACCTAATTTAGTTAGGCCAGACAACCAGACAGTCGTGTTTATGGACTGTGGGAGGACGCCGGAGTACCCGGAGAGAACCCATGCATGCACAGGGAGAACATGCAAACTCCTTGCAAAAAGACCCCAGGCCAGGATATGAACCCAGGACCTTCTTGCTGCAAGTCAAGCGCTAACCAATGTGCATATCCAAGTGTTCAATATCTTAAATGTTACAAAAATTTAGTTAGTAAAGCGTTTCTGTGTTGTTAAACACAATCTACTTGTTCAAATGTAAAATTTGCTCCAATAACTGATTTTCATATTGAAGTGCAGAAACACCCTGTCCTAAAAAATGTGCACTGACTCTGTAATAAGAACAATAAACCTGCAAGGGACTAAAAAGGACTAAAATCAAGCACATTGGGGGGATTAAGTACAGACAATTTTGTTTGCAATCAAACTTAAGATTTTATGTGAAAATGTAGTAAAAAAAAACTTTAGCTCAACTTTGAAGTTGCTTCAAGAAGCTGATTTGTTCAGCTCACAGAAAACTAATATCTTTCTTCACACGGAGGTTGTTCAAAGACTTACCAACAAACAAGACATTAATATTTTATATCCTCTTCAGAAAACCCAGCTTTAGAAGATCTGAACTGTCCTTTTTAGGACGCTAAGTCTGGCATTTCCTGGCTGTTCTTCTTCTGCCGCCATAACGTGAGTTTTGACTGAAAAGCCTCTGCAGCTGTTGTGAGGAAATTTCCAGAAAATCGATTCCCTCTGTCACCAGATTCAATGCCTTTAGTGAGTATGAAGAAAATTCAGCCGCTGCAGGGAAAAGGGCATTGGAGGTCAACAAGTAAACAAGGAGTTTCCTGTACACAAGATGGATTGCAGGAGCCGTGTTTCTAAAGGTCACAAAAGGTAACTAACAAGCAGCTCTGAGCTGATATCTACATACCCTGTAATATGTCTTGTGCACAAACTTGATTTGTAGTGCGCGCCTGCCTCTTCCTGCTGATGCCGATTGACTTTGCATGCATGGGGACATGCCCTCGACGCTGACGCTACTCTGCAACTGCACATCTGTTGTGTCTGCAGTTGTGTAAAGTTATGTAGGAAAGACAATTAACTGAAGGAGCGGTGTCGGTTCTAACCTCCACTGCTCTTTGTGTATTATGCTAATTAGACACTTATAGCTGGCTAACATATTAATATGGTCACGCTGGCAGTGTGGCAACCATTAAAGCTGAATATTAACATTATCATTATGAGCATGTAGCGATCAGCTTTAACCAGCGCTGTGCTTAAGTACAGTCCACCGGGCATAGCATGGCTATAAATGTCTAATCTTGATTTTATTTTATCACTATGAGATGGAAGCCACATCCTCTAAAACACTTGCGTTTCCAGTCAACAGGCATATAATTTTGTTAAAACCGCCTCCCATCTGCACACATTTAGTCTCTCGTTTACTGAGGAGTCCCTTCTTTCCCCCCGGAGAGACGTGAATTCTTGGGCTGCCTCTCTGGATTGTGAAATGGTTTAATTAGCCTGAGCTACGAGAGCCCAGCGGAAGGATTGCACAGATGGCAGCCTGGACACAGCCAATGAACTGAACAAGTTTTTCAGTAGGTTCAGTTCAGGAACAAACCCAGCATCCTCCTCGCCTGTCCCCAGCCAATCAGACGTCCCATCCTCCTCTGATCCAACATTTTCCTGTCACACGCCAGCTCTTTTGTCCTCTAACGCAGTCATGGACTCTTCTGGTTCAATAAATCTGTCTTCAACCAAGTCAGGAGATGCTGCTGCCCCATTTACCTCCCCCTCCCACCTATCTGTCTCTAGAAGTCAGGTAAAGAGGCAGCTGGAGAGACTGAACAGGAACAAGGCTGCAGGCCCAGATGGTGTCACCCCCAGAGTACTGAAGGCCTGTGCAGAGCAGCTCTGTGGGATTCTGAAGCACCTCTTCAACCTCAGCCTGGCCCAGGAGAAGGTGCCAGTCCTGTGGAAGACATCCTGCCTTGTTCCAGTTCCAAAGAAAACTCGCCAATCAGTCAATGACGACTACAGACCGGTTGCCCTGACATCCCACATCATGAAGGTCCAGGAGAGACTCCTGTTGGCCCACCTGAATAAGCAAACTAGAACATATCAGGACCCGCTGCAGTTTGCTTATCGCCATGGCGTTGGAGTTGAAGATGCCATCATCCAGCTGCTTCAACCGATCCGCTGTCATCTGGACAAAGCAGGCAGCACTGTGAGGGTCATGTTTCTCCAGTGCATTTAACACAATCCAGCCTGATGTACTTTACCAGAAACTCCAGAAGACACAGGTGGGGACCTCAACTATTGCCTGGATTAAAGACTAGCTGACAAACAGACCACAGTTTGTGAGGCTGAAGAACTGCACATCAAACCAGGTGATCAGTAACATTGGAGCACCACAGGGGACTGTACTCTCACCATTCCTTTTCACCCTGTACACCTCAGACTTCCAGTACAAATCAGAGACCTGTCAACTACAGAAATACTCAGATGACTCTGCAGTTGTCGGGTGTATCAGAGATGGACAGGAAGCTGAGTACAGAGAGCTAGTGGAGCGCTTTGTGGCATGGTGTGGAAACAATCATCTGACCTTGAACGTGAACTAAACAAAGGAGATGATTTTAGACTTTAGAAGAAACAAGGTGGAGTCAAACACTGTTTCTATCATGGGAGAAGAAGTGGAGGTGGTTGAGGAATACAAATACCTTGGAGTTCACCTGGACAACAGACTGGACTGGAGAAAGAACAGCGAAGCCGTTTACAAGAAGGGACACAGCAGACTGCACTTCTTGAGGACGCTTAGGTCCTTCAATGTATGTAGCAAGATGCTGCAGATCTTCTACAAGTCTGTTGTTGAGAGTGTAATCTCTTCAGCCATCATCTGTTGGAGTAGTAGCATCAGAAACAGGGACCTGAAAAGCTCAACAGCCTAATAAAAAAGGCTGGTTCTGTTCTGGGGACGACTGTGGAACCACTGGAGGAGATAATGCAAAGAAGGATTCTCCAGAGAATCAAGAAAATTATGGACAACCCTGAGCATTCTCTTCACAAGACTGTCCGACAACAGAAGAGTGTCTTCAGTCAGAGGCTTCTTCAGTTTGGCTGCAACACTGACCGCTACTGGAGATCCTTCCTGCCAACAGTCATTGTAATATACAATAACTCTTTGACTTGATTATTATTATTATTCTGAGCTACTGCAGCAAACTATTTCCCTCTGGGATTAATAAAGTATTTTTGAATTTGAACTGGGCTGATGCAGTGGAACCAGTTAGTACTTAGGTCTCTTCTGCAAGCTTTAAAAAAGAAAAACACCCCCTGGCTTTACGTATAACTTTACTCATTCTCCCACTGACTACGTTTACATGCAGCCAATATCCGGGTTATGATCGGGTTAAGGTCGGTATTCGGGTTTCTGAGTTGATCAGAATAACCCGTTTACAAGCATAAATAGAAAGAGTTTCCCCTAACTTGCATAACCTGATTTAAATGCGGGCGTTGGGGTAGCGTCAGGACGTATGGACTACGTCAAGACGCAAGATGCGTCATATTTCGCTGTCTCTGTACTTTCGGCCGTCAACAAAAGACATAATGTTCGTACTTTTCACCAGACCGATAAAGACAGGTTTCCTCGTCACTCCAAAAGTGTGGTGCTGTTGCCGCAACTCGCCATGTTGCTCCCAACTTGTTGTTTACTTCCGGTGTTCTGGCGCATACAAGACGACTCGCTACTCAAAAGACCAAGATTCCTTGCGAACAGAGCATGCGCAGAACACACGCTTTGATGGGGATATCCCGGTATGCGTTTACACGACCAAACATTCAGGTTAGAAAAGGGTTACCCCAGGTGTAGTAACCGGGTTTTTAAAAACCCGGTTATGAGCATATCCGGGTTTTTGGCGGCGTTTACATGGCCGTGCGGAAACGGGTTATTGTGAATATTCGGGTTTTTAAAGGGTTACTGGCTGCATGTAAACGCACTCACTGAGGATGTGCTGATTTGCTACTTTGCAGCAGTTTACCTGCATAAAACTGAAGTGTAAAGATCCTGTTTATTATGATACAAGCAATGCAATCTGAGGTTCAGAAATTGTGATTTATGTCAGAAAGGTCTGTGAATTTACATTTTACAGGACAGTAATGAATATTTGATGTCTAGATTCATGTTTTTCATGCAGCACTTTTCATTATTGTAGCTGCTACGTGAGAGTTTGCAGGGAAGTAAAATTGTATTTTTAAGGCTGATTTTAGTGGATAGATGTTAAATATCAGCTGATTGGGTTCTGAAGTATTATCCATCGCTCCAGAAGTGGATCAAAAACACTCTCCGTTATAGGAATCAGGAAAAGACAAGTGGGCGGAGCTGCATGTGGTTAATAAGTATGTCAAAATATATAACTTTCTTCAAATCAAGGCAGCCTGAATCCAAGCAAGCATGCTTTTACTGTCGAAACTCTCAAGGCTTGCAGCAAAAATGACCTCAGTGTCCTCAAAGGTAGCTGCAGAACTGGTGATATGGAAAAATTAATGGCAACATTCCAGCCCGTTGCTCAACTTCTTCCCTCTATGCAGTTGGCCGGCTCAATCAGCGATGCACTTTGACACATGATGCTATGCTACCACACTGAGTGATGCAGAATTGAAGCTGCCAATCAAGAAGCAGGAGCCCGGAGCTAATCAATCCAAGCAGACCATGATGTGATGTTAGTTATTTTTTTTCTTTCCTTCTCAGGGCTCGAGCACACTGACAGCCTGTTGGATGGTTGACTTCACTCTCTTCCTGCAGCCTTTGTGATTCATAAACCTATTATAACACATGTAAATGTCTCTTCCAGGCTGAGTTGAAAAGGTTGCCTCACTGCAGCTGCCAAGTTTACATAAAAATGAGAAGCAAATGATCTTCCCGGGCTGTTATTAATACAACGACTTAAACGGTACCACAAACGGCTGCTTACACACAAAAACATGCTCTTTTCTGCAGAGACGGGTTCCAAACTTGTGGTTATTAGAGTCAAGTTAATTTAAAAGTATTTAAAAGTTCAAAATGTCTCCCTCATATTCAAGAAGCTTCAAGTTTAATTCATGCAACAGACAAATAGAACACAGGATTCAGGGATTCTTAGACAAAATCACACATCTATCAACTTATGTTTTTAAACCCTCCAAAAATAAAAATGAATATTTATTTTGAGGTTATTTATGGGTATTTGTGTAAAATAAGATTTCAAATATTTGCATTTTAATTTATTTTGGGGGCCAGGGGTGGTGGGTTGCTTTGCTCAACGTTGGGCGGGGCAGCCTGCTCATCAGCACCACAGCATAAAGGGTCGAACTCTGGGAACCGGTAATGGTTGTACCCCATGTGCAGCAGTACCGGGACCAGAATGAATAGGGTGTGTATGGGGAGCATGAGTTGGTGTCTAGCGTTCATTTTTGTAAGTCTTAGGTTGTTTGTGTATGTGTGAGCATGAGGGAGGGAGTGTGTGACTGTGTCTGTGAATGTCTGTACATGTCAGGTGGGGCCTTTGACTCCGCCCCTATCCTGGGACTTCTTTTGCTGCTATTCATCTTCGTCTCCCCTCCCCCTGCCACACTTGGTGTCGAGCGCGGTGCCTTGGTCTGCCTGAGTGTTTGCGGCTCCCGGGTCAGGGGGTTTAAGGTTTTTGGTGTCTGCCTGATTAATCCCGGTGGCTGCCTGGTGGGGTCTGGGTCCCCGGGCTCTGTTGGGTCCCCGCCGGGGATGGTCGCACCTGGGTCCCGGGTCACTGGGTTCCATGCTTGGCCGGCTAGGGGGTGGGAGGCTGTGGGCAGGCCTGTGGGCTTGCCGCTGATATCTCCCAGAGCTCTGCCGGCTGCTGGTTGTGAACCCCCAGGGCAATCCTCTGCGCCTCTTGAGGGGGCAGGGGCTTTTCTGGTTACAGTCTCCCTGGGGTCCCTGCGCTCTGGGGCATCTCCTGGATCTCTGGGACTTGGAGCACCCTCCGTCTCCTACACATCTTTGGGGGGCAGATCTGTGGCCCCTCACACTCTCTATTGGACGCTCCTATAGAGAAACCTTACATAAACAAGCGAGTGTACACACACAGGTGCTCACATGGTGCTCTCATATGTATGGACTTGGGCACATTCAACACGTGTCTTAAGACTGTGGTTGGCACTAAATGCACTGTGATTTATTATTGTGTGATTGTTCAGTAAAACTGTTGATTTTATATTTCTTCATCAGGTTGATGCAGTTGTAGTGATATGAAGTTGTATATTTATACACTGTAATTAGATAATTTAATTATCTGATTTTGTATATTTATACAATCAGTAATCAATCAGAAGTGGTTGTATTTATCATCAGGGAGTTTACTTAAACACTCTGTATTGACTGAGAGACAAGAAAAGAGAGAGAGTTGGGATCGTTTAAGAATCTTTAATTTCTATAATTATAAATTTTTACAATCTACCAGGACTATCTCAATGATGAATGCATATGGATTTAGATGTTTCATGTTGGTGTGTGTGTGTGTGTTTTGTTCAGAATCTCTAGGCTGACGTAGCGAATCTGGTTTGTTATGACTAGGCTACCACGAGGCTTCAGAAGCTGATGACATGAGCCGCCATATTGCCACGTACCGTAGATGGAGTCTCCCGTGTAGACCAGGAATTGCCAGGTCCTAAGACCTCGGTTGTACTGGAGCTGGTTGAAACAGCGGTCACAGCACACAACGCCCGTCTGAGGATAACTCCGGTAGTAGTCGGCAGGCGTCAGCAAGTTCACTCTTATTTTGAAGGAACGTTCTCTCGTTGGTACAAACGACGGAAATCTCCAGCTTGCCAGTTCTCAGCTTAAACAGGAAATACAGCTGGCCAGCCTGTACTCCTCTTTGCGGTGATGGATTGAGAGCTGGTTGAAAACAATGTTGAGAGTATGATGTAACTCCTTTCGAGCTCAGATCGAACAGAGCTGATGTCAATGTGGAACTTAATGTGGAACTGAATATAAAATGGCGTTGCCTTCTTTTATATCGCCCAGTTGTTTACCAATCTTAGTAAACCAGATTGGACTACTTTCATAAACAAACCAGATTCTCTCTACGACGGACGGAAGTTCTGATTGGTTGAGAATAATGTGTCATGCGTTTCCATGGTAATGTATATCAGTCTGTCTGGCGCAGTCCTGTTTATTCATTTAAACACACAACTCATGACATCTTTATTTCACAGATCATTCACCTGATTATTAATGATCAACAAATGCTTTGATTAGCTTATCACAAATAAAGTACTTTGATTAATCAATGAAAAGCGTTCTTCTTCTGTTCTTCTGTCTCTTCTCCTGGAATGTAAACATACTGAACCAAGCGTCCGACCTTGGTGATGTTACTGTGTAAAGGGGCAGCTGTTAAGGGCAGACCATTATAAGCTTCATAACGCTACACAGTGATAGCTTGCTCCTGTTGTATTGTTGTGTGTCCCTTTTCTGCAGGTCTAGAAGAAGACTGTTGTTCATCATTGATCGTTTATCTTTGTGGAACCAACCCCCCCCCCCCCCCCCCCCCGTTTTGGAAGAAAAATGGGAGGTGGCCACCACCGCCATTTTGACCGTGTCACAGGTTCCGTCAAGCCCAGACAATTCCACAAAGGGAAGAGAGGAGGAGCTAAGGGTGGGGCTGTAAGGCTGGGATCAACTGACGACACCCGGTCGAACTAGCTACAAGTTAACCTGAAGCTAACCCAACGCTAACACGGAGGTGGGAGCTAAGCTAACGGAGGTAGCAACCTAGCTACAACCGGAGTTAACTGTGCACAACACCAGAGCTTCTGAGTCAGAGATACGCCGGGCTGACCGCTGGGTAAAACCTGGTGGAACACAGAGGTCTCCCGAGAGCTCCACAAGCCAGCAGCCGCATAGCAGACAAGTGCTGCTGCGATCTGAGATGTGCAGAGCTGGCGCTGGGGAGAACCGGGTGGAAAGGTTTCCATCCCAGAGCTCCACAAGCCGGCAGCCCGCGCATCAAACAGAAGCCGCGATCAGACAGAGATGCGCCGAGCTGCGGGGAGGGGAGAACGGGTGGAAAACATCGGTTTCCATCCAGAGCTCCACAAGCCGATAGTCGGAACCCAGCTCCACCAACATGTTATATTCGAACCCATTTTCTAAAATGCAGCATTATGTTAAATGCACTGGGTTTTACCCTATTAAATTTAAATTTCATGGTTAAACAGTACATGTTAAAATCTAAGCTCAGCTCGGCAGTGACCTAAAATACATAAATATAATTTTACTTACCGAAAAAAAGGAAGTGGAGAATCCTTGGACGCTCTATTAGTGCAATTAATGCCACAGCAAGTCATTTTGTCCAACAATTGCCCAAAAAATCCCCAAAAAAAGAATACACAAACGCTACAACTAATGGTCTAAGTTGAGAGACTGAAACTGACGGAACAGTTTTCAGGCCAGACCGAGGCTCAGACTGAGGCCTTTCTCCGGAGCTAGCTCTGCGGTCACGTGGGTCGGATGCTTGTTAATTATACAGAATTTTAGGCTTTTAATACACTTAAACAGAAGAGTGAGAAAAAAATGCACCCCCCTCAGAGTTGTCATGAGTGTAAACTAGATCATTTAAACAAAAAACATGTTTTGGTACCAGGCTGTAAACATGTTAATTTCTGCTGTGAAATTGGTATTTTTAACAAGGGAGTCAATGAGGATTTGCTCGCTTCTGACACCAGCCCTCAGCGGATGAGGGTGGAACTGCAGTTTATTTCATTTCCGCGTTTGCTTCAATTTTTGACCCGCATTGTGGGGGCTTGGGTCCATCCCAACAAGGTCAACTTCTGGTTCATTTTAGGGACCTACCATGTTATACCTGAACTGAGGTATGTACTCATAGCTGAACCAGCAGTCGCTGGGCAGGGCTTGTGGTTAACTCATGCTAACTGGTTGTAACTCAGTGGGAAATTATGGCGCCAGAGGTCGCCAAACAGCTGGCATTTGTGAAACTGGAAGAGTTGCTGGTGAAGCAGAAAGGAAGGAAAAGAAATGAAACAGCCTCGATGCCACTCTCTTCTAAACTCCCAACTCAGAAAAATGTAGTGGACATACCCCCACAACATCCTTGATTTACACTACTTTGTGGTATTGTAAAAATGTTGATTCTTCTGGTCATTGAACGTCTCTTTTTACATCCTTGTCCTGTGAATAGATTAAATGACCGTGTGCTCAAACAGAATCAAATGTCTTTCTGCGGTCGCCTTTTGGTTGCTGATCAGTGACATCACTCACTGCCAAAATGGCAGCAATAAGCTGACGTCTTAGCAAAGTCCTGAAAGGACTGATTTTGTGTAGAGACACAGCCGTTGAAAGGACCGAGCCTTCTTTTCCCTGTCACCTTCACCCCTCCCAGAAGTTTCCCAGAACTCCTACAGTGGAAACGCGGCAAGCATCCTACCGGAATATCAGAATTCGTACCTTAATCTAAAACCTGCTTCATTCATTCCTACTTATGTTTACTGGAGTTATTCATTTGTATTTTTCTCCAAAACTGGGTCTGGACCAACATTCCTAAATTGTCTCTCCATGTTTTAACATGAATCCCACTTATCACATCAGAGGGAGTAATGCCATACCTTTATAGGTCACACGAGTCAGAACCTGCTAAAACTCACTGATTCCTTTCATTTTCACCTCCACAAGGATATAAAATCAGCCCCTGTGAGGGGAAAGTTTTCCATACTTTCAAATGAAACTTGAAAATTAATTAAAAGTCACATCAGGAGATATCGAGGGATTTACTTCAAGGCTCAGGAAGGCAGATCTGTTTCTGGTGAGGCATCCCTCAGTGAGGACAAGCCTGTGTTCATAATTCCATTTTTCATCAAAGTGTGTTTTAATCTCAACATTCTCAGTATGCCGCAGACACATCTTTACAGGAAATCCTCTGTCCGTATCATTTATTTAATTCCCCCTACTGGTCTTGCACAGGCAATTTCAGACATGGAAAAAAAGTCATATCATATTTTTATATATGACAGGATGCATTTATAAAGCTATATCACAAAATGTTGCAGAGAACTTTGTAGAGCCTTTGGGTCAGGCTTGCAACCTAAACTACACAGAAGACATGACGGCTCAGCTTTGGCAGGAAATTATGCTGGGAACATTCAGATACTGGTCACTCCTAATTCCGACTCCTTTGATGTGGGAGTCTCTGGCCTGTTAGCATCGCTCTGTGTGTGTGTGTGTGTGTGTGTGTGTGTGTGTGTGTGTGTGTGTGTGTGTGTGTGTGTGTGTGTGTGTGTGTGTGTGTGTGTGTGTGTGTGTGTTAGGCAGAAAATTATTTCAAACTCACAAGGACACGCAGAAAACGTCAGGAAACAAGCAAATAAAAACAGGCCAATGATGTCTGGGGATTTTGTCCCGCTCACAGCAGGATGATGATAATTCATCATGCCAGAAAATTTTTTTACAGTTGAGATAAAAAAAAGATTTTTTTTGGAGAACGATTTACATTAAAATAAGTCAGGTATTTTATCTCCATCATAAAATGTACACATCAAAAAGAAAAAAGGCTAACCCATATTTCTTAATAACTAAACCATCCCTTTAAAGCTCTTAATCACTTGTTTTTCGATGGATCTACTGAGGTCTTTAGCATGAATGAATGAATGTCATGTAAGTCGTTTCCTGTGGACAACAAGCTCTGGCGCTCCTGTTTCAGGAAGTAGAATTTGGATCATTAATATTTATGATATGTGAACATCTCACCTCTGATTAGCTAACAACAACGCAACATCCCTGACTCCATTTGTTTTGCAGCACTGATGATTTATCTCCACATACAGTATAACACAAGCCCAAATGAGTTCTGCCGTGTGGTGGAGTTGCTAATGCTAATTCAGTTCAATTCAATTCAATTCAATTCAATTCAAGTTTATTTATATAGGGCCAAATCATGACAAGAGTCGTCTCAAGGCACTTCACATAATAAACATTCCAATTCAGGTCAGTTCATTAAGCCATTTAGAAAAAAGTTTCCTATATAAGGAACCCAGCAAATTGCATCAAGTCACTGATGGTGACACTGGTGTCAGTGTCTTTACAGCAATCCTCATACTAAGCAAGCATTTAGCGACAGTGGAGAGGAAAACTCCCTTTTAACAGGAAGAAACCTCCAGAAGATCCTGGCTCAGTATAAGCAGCCATCCTCCTCGACTCACTGGGAATCGAGACGACAGAGCAGACACACACACACACCAACACCAGCCTACCCACACACACACATCCACACACACAACATACATACCAAGTAATGCTTCTATGGTTACATTGTGATTTCTTAGTAAATATTCTATTTGGTGAGAGATAAACTTTATTGTATTTATCCTAGGGAATCTATAATTAAACGAGTAAACTAGTAGTAGTACATTCAATGTCAAAGAAAGTAAAATGTTATTATCAGGAGAGGGAGAATGTTTCAAGTGATTAGCAGCAGTGTTCAAGCCGATGGCCCCCTCCATGAGGCCACCACAGCTCAGCAAAACACCATTGTAGCTTCTTCTGGGGAGAAAAACTCTTAGAAAAAATGAAGTTAACAGCTGAAATAGCAGGAAATAATACAGTTAAAGAGCAGATTGTAGAAGAAAGTAGTAGAGTGTGGAAAGTGGTCAGTATGTCCTCCAGCAGTTTAAGCCTATAGCAGCATAACTGCAGAGATAACTCTGGAAGACCTAGCCTTTTAGATGGAGGCATGTTGGAGGCAGGGCAAGGGAGAGTCGTCTTTACCGACTGTTCACTCCACCTCCCTCTACTCCCCACTTGTCCAGATCTGGGCGATCATCAGATTTTAACCATAGGCCCTATCAAATAAAAATGTTTTAAGCCTAGTCTTAAAAGTAGACAAGGTGTCTGTCTCACGGACTAAAGCTGAGAGTTGGTTCCACAAGAGAGGAGCCTGGTAGCTAAAAGATCTGCCTCCCATCCTATTTTTAGATGTTCTGGGAACCACCAGTAAACCTGCAGTCTGAGAGTGAAGTGCTCGGTTAGGAACGTATGGAACAATCAGATCACTGATGAATGATGGAGCTTGATTATTAAGAGCGTTATATGTGAGAAGAAGGATCTTAAATCTAATCTGAATTTAACAGGCAGCCAATGTAGGGAAGCTAAGACAGGAGAAATATGATCTCTCTTTTTAATCCTCATCAAAACTCTAGCTGCAGCATTTTGGACAAGCTGAAGACTTTTAACTACATTCTGTGGACTTCCTGAGAGTAATGAATTACAGTAATCCAGTCTTGGTGTAATAAATGCATGAACTAGTTTTTTAGCATCACTCCTGGAAATGATGCTTCTAATCTTAGCAATATTCCGAAGGTGGAAAAAGGAAATCCTACAAACCTGTTTAACCTGGGATTTGAATGACATGTCCTGGTCAAAGATAACACCAAGGTTTATGTTGGTTTAATCAGACATGAAACTTTGACATTTTACAAACAGCCAAACAGACTCCAATATGACAAAAACAATGTTATAATTAAGCTATTTCCATAAAACAAAATACAAAAAAACACAGAGGTCCAAAGGCTTTCCAGCACAACTAATCATTCAGAGGGGAATTTTCTGGGGTGGATTATTATTTGTGTACCAGTAATCTGGACCTGAAAGGCCGTGACTCGGAGTTACTCTGCTCAAACAAGAACAGAAGAAATCAATAAGACATTTTGCTGTGAACTGCAGATGAACTTTCACTTGTTTATGGATTTTAATTAGGGCCAAATCATCTCATGAATTTATGCAAAGCCCCCGCACGCCGCGGCGTACATCACAGATGGAGCCGAGGGAATAAGTGCCGGCGACGAGAAAGGTCTGTGCTCTTCTGCCAGAACGCTGCATGATGTGAAGTTTACAGCTGCATGCTCTTCGTCTTTTAGTCCGTTTTTCAGAGACACTGCAGTTTCTCACTGGCTGCTGTCATGACTGACACCAGAAACTCATCTCCTACTGTCCCCCCATCAAACTTCCTCCTCCTGCTGCTTCACGGAGACGCACGTCAGCCTGACGAGATGTAGAACCCGAGCTATGAGATGCAAGTTTGCCCATTTGAATAATGCGCACATAAGAGAACAGACTCTCTTCCAGACTCTTTGAAGTGTTTGCGGGGAAAAGATGAGTCCTGACAGCATCAGATTAAACCCCAGACTCTACGAGAGCAGCAAGAATATTGGGAAGAGGGGAAGAAAAACATTTCTGGGGTTGTAATCCCCCTCTACAAAGGCCTAAACCACAACACTGGCAGTAAATGATGTATCAGTCACAGTGGGGTGTTTAATTTGGCGCCCTCAGAGAAAATCACATGCCACTCTCTGGGATTGGGAATTAGTTTAGAGGACTGTTTGTTGGCCCTTTTACTGAGTCAATGCGTCGTGTTTCACAAACCAATATCTGCATGGCCGCATCAGTAGATGAGAAAACAGAACAAAATCAATTCCAGCAGAGGCGATGCTGGGATGGCAGGAAGACACAAAAAGGACCGTTGTGACTCTCGCCTGCAATGGGGGGGGGTTACTGTATTCAAACAGCTTCTACCATCTTCGTCTCTTTTCCTGTCACCTCTCATGAAACGGCGCCCTTTTAAAATTCAAATGATTCTCCAGGATGCCGAGATTAGCATCTTGAAATATTCATGGGAACTTTCAGAACTTGTACACCTGAGGGGCTGAACAGGTACTGTATCTACACAAGCTGTGTTCAAGAGCTTTGGAGCAAATAAACAAATCTTCACCCGTCCATCCCCCTCCTCCTCCTCGTCGAGCTGAATGTTCATCAGAATGCAGCGACGCTGCGAAACGGCTCCATATTTAACTCAGCATTGTTTTTAACAGCTCTAATTTCACCACAAACACTTTGAAGCCCGAGAAGCCCTGCCTCCACCCAGTAGGCCCGACGCAGGAGGCTGGCGTGCGGGAGACCCACACGCTGAGCAACCTGAGGCTCTTCGGGGGGGAATTGAAATTTTCTGCAGGGTGTAAAGGAAGGGAGTCTTTCAAGAGACTGGTTTGCACCTTCCTTTACTCCCAGCATGCCATACTTTTAATAAGGGACACAGCCTGTCAGCTCCTACTTCTCCTTTCAACATATACAGCTGGAGGTCTGTCAAAACCCACCAAGGAAGGCCAAAATTTGCAAGGCTTCAAACAACTTTCGGACGCAGCAGGAGAGCTACAGAAGGACAGTAGTTGATTTTTGTCAATCGGGGATTCCTTCAGGAGCTTTGTTTGATACTTTCTTTGGTTCTCTCTGATGGGATGTGCTTGAAATGTTGCTAGGCAACCAGCTCCAGCAATAACATGAGTCCAGCAGTTGAGACGGTCCATAACGTTCACTGTGTCAGAACATCTCTGGTGGTATCTGAACTGTTGGCTACTTATTAACAAATGTGTAGAATCTTAGAAACTGATGCAGTACAATAAAAGTATCATAATCAAAATAGAGCAGACTGTGTTCTAACTTGAGCCAACAGATCATGGTAACATCAACGTCTGCAGCTCATTCACTGGTACGCGCTTACGCAGCAAGTAGTTTTTATTTAAGCATTTGCACACCGCCTCCTTTTGTAACTAAATGTTGTGTGAGGATAGTAAACAGCTAGCCTAGGAATCTAGATCAACCTAATGCACAGCAAAAGATTTTGCTCTGCAAGACGGTCTAGCTACGCTTTGTTGTAGCCTCAGCAGGTCTACCATTGGCCTTAGCAGTTCTGCAGCTTGCCAGTCACATTGCTCTAGAACTGCAGCAGACTAAAACTACAAAGAAAGCATCCTCTCAGGAACGGCGGTCGTTTGAAATAGCTTTGGCATCAACTTGGAACACTTTTTCCAGGGATTCTATATGTGCTCAGGTGGCGAGAGATAGGGCTGGGCGACATGTCGAAAATGTATCATGATCAAAATTTCTGATTCTAACCGACATCGTTTCCCCATGTCAATACATTCCATAATAAAAAAAATGAAAAGATGTGTGTAGGTTGGCCGCGTTTATGTCCCTTTAAGAAGCTGTACCACCTCGAGTCACATGACAGCGTGACTCAATGTGATACATGTTACAGCCCCATCGAGTGGGCAACTTTTGTTTTTGCAAATACATGTAGGTATCGTCCATTTATCGTCATCTAGGTGAACTCCTCAATATACTGTGATATTGATATTGTTACCAGTTTGGGGGTGAAACTTGATGTAGGACTTAAATTTGATGCTCACATCAATTCTGTGATCCGGTCCAGTTTCTTTCACCTGAGACGCCTTGCTAAAATCAAGCATATGCTGTCGAGAGCCCACCTGGAGCGGGTACTGCATGCCTTTGTAATTTCTCGGCTTGACTACTGCAACTCTCTCTATATGCAGGGTTGTGTCAGTCAACACTGTGTCGCCTACAGGTTGTGCAGAACAGCGCTGCCAGGTTCCTGACTGGGACCAGGAAACGGGACCACATCAGTCCAGTTCTGGCCTCCCTGCACTGGCTTCCGATTTCCTATCGCTCACAATTCAAAATACTCGTCTTTGTTTATCATTTCTTCCAGGGTGGTTCTCCCCCCTGTCTGGCCACACTCCTGAACAGACATTCCCCATCACGTGCTCTGCGCTCCTCTGACCAAGGCCTGCTCGCTGTCCCTCGGTCTAGGTGTCGTTCCCATGGGGACCGGGCTTTCTCAGTCCTAGCACCGTTACTCTGGAACCAGTTGCCACCCTCAGTTAGGCTGTCCACTTCTCTGCCAGCCTTTAAGAATCACCTAAAAACACACCTCCTCTGCTTGGCGTTTCCAGAACATGTTTGATTATGGCCCTCTATTATGTTGAATCCATTCCACAGTTTTCATTGGTACTCTCAATCCATCCACTCAATCCAATTGTGTTTCACACATTTGTATTTTACCGGAATGTTTCATCTATCTTGTTATTTCCATTTTGTATTTTGTAATTTGAATTTCTTTTATTGTTGATTTATTCAGTATAATTACTTACAACTGTACCATGTTCAGCGCTTTGGGCTTCCTGACAGGGTTGCGGAAGGCGCTTTATAAATAAAGCTTTGATTGATTGATTGATTTTAGGCCACATCAACCAGCCGTAGCATGAGATGTAAAACATAACTGCGAAATTTTAGCTTCTTTTCTTGCATATTTGCATATTTCCTTTGATTTAAAAGTCTTAACTATTGTTTGCAATTTTGTTGCAGATCTGTCACAATGTTCGTTCACATTTTTGCATGTTCTGACACATGAAAACTAAACTGAGAAGTGTTTGAGATGTTTGCAACAACCCATGTGGATGTTTCAAGAGGACACTTTTTAAAACATCTAGCAACGGGCGAGCATTCACACCAGGAGATGTGGCGATCCGAAGAGTGTCTGCATGCAGTCTACGTTTCCCAGATTCTGCATGCAAATTGTCACGAAGTTAAGGAAATTACATGAGCCAGACAGGAAGTAAGACGTGTTTCAGCGAGGTGCATCTGGGTATATTTCATATAAAACTTGTGTAGCTATATTTTTGCGGGCTTTCATGTTTTTAGGGATGTCAGTTTACCGTATATGATACTTCACATTATTTTACAGGTATACATATCATTAAACAAGCTATGTCAAATTTTTTATCATTTGATACTCTTGTGGGAGCAGATACCTGGAACCAAACACACGAACCACAATCAGTGTGAACAGCAGTCCGACCAGAAGCCGTACAAAAACAGGATCGCCTCCGTACTGCATCGGCGTGAATCAGACTTCTCTGGAAAGTCCCTCAAAGAGCAAATCACCCCCAAATCAACTTTTTTTTTGTGCTGGTAAACTATAAAAATGAGTGTATAATCATGCTGTAGACACATGCAGTCAGTAATTGAGTACTTTAGAGCACCTTAGTTAAAATTTTTATTTTCTGCCTAAAACTCTGTGTTGCGCCCTCTTCAGGTAAAAACTCTGCACAGCATTTGAATTTAAATCAACCGTCGTTATTGGGTAAGATATGATCTATGACATCCGCTGGTACCATATGATGTCACTATGCCATTGTGAGCTTGTGTGTGTGTGTGTGTGTGTGTGTATGTATTTGTTATTGGCTCTGCCCTCTCAGTCTGCCAGGCAACAGCATTTGTATCATTTTTCAAACAGGAAGTAGGAGTGGATTAAGACTCGGGAGGGGGTTACTTGTTCTTTAAACTTGGAATTCTGACTCAAGCGATTCCTCAATAGCGCCAACCTCCAAATCCAATATGGCCACCTTCTAAATTATAGGTGTTTATTAATGAGGTTAATTTAGAACTTTGTTAGGTTTATTTTTTGTTAAATCCATCACAGCGTGTGTTACTCTCATCGGGTTTCTGTTTGCAACTGGAACACGGTTAACTTGGATGCAACATCATCCTGAGATCCAAACCGTCTTTCTTCCCATGTAAATGAAACTCGGCATGACCAGACGTTATTCCATTTAGTCTGGAGGTAAACTTCAAAAACCATGGTAGCAGTGTGAAGCAAACAAACAGCGCTGTGGCACCGAGCCTATTTAGAAAAGCAATTTGTCATTGAAAACTGTGCTGCTGGAGGAAACTAAATGAAGACAAAATTTCTCAAAAGTAGTCTGCTGGGACCGGAGAAAACCGAGCAGACGAATGAGTAATGAAAGTGAAAGTTTTGGTTGTGCAGGAAAAATAAAACGCTCTAAAAATGAGAACAGAAACTAATTAAAGTCCACTGGATTAGTTTCTTGTTAAACTCAGGCTTGGTTATTAGTTATCATGATCACAAACCGATGTATAGAATCATAACTTAATCAGAGGGATCGCACAAATAAGCCTCTCATCATGCAGAAAACTCTCTTCAGCCTGAACCAAGCCCATTTTGAATAAAAATCAGGAGAAAAAACCTGCCTGATTGACACTGAATAGGGATTTATTTCTCGCCTCCTCCACATGATCACAAAGGAAAACTGGAAAGATGAACAGCAGCCTTGACATCACTGAGAGGAGCCTCAGACAGATGTGGTTACAACTCGCAGCCAACAGAAACACGAAAACGCTTTTCTGTCCAGAAATGTGGATGACAAACGGAGGATCAGATTCCAAGCTCTGACCCAGACTCAACAGTACTAATATTTAAAAATTATGACAAAAACATTAGGCTTTAGCTTCAAACATCTGTTGTTTAGTAACTAATAATCAGCTGTGTGCTTTCTTTACAGCTAAAGGAGTTGAAACTTTTTTTGTTGCATTTGTGGCCATTTATTTATTTATTTATTTAATATTTCTGTTAAAACTGCAACCTCTGTAAGATGATGAATTGATTAATTTTCACTTTAGTGTGTGGGCTAAACTTACAAGCACAGTAATTATAATCTAAGAAGGATGTCAAAAACAAAAACGCACACAAAAAAATCACTTATTTGCAAAAACTATTTTCAAAAATTCTACAGATCTGTAAAAGTGTACAAATGTACACAAAATTGTTTAGAATAAAATTAAACAGTCACAAGTTTTTTTTTGTGGCGGTAAAAATACAAAATGAAACCCCCCAACAATATTTTGTAGGACTGATAAATATGCTTCAACTCAGTTATAATTATAAACATGTCTGAAGGATGATATAATTAACTTTTGCTAATTTATACTTAGTTCTTTTTACATTTTTAAACTTTCTGATTAAATATAAAGCAATAGTATTTATGTTCACAAATAGGATCAGGGCTGAATTGAATTTAAGGGTGATGTTAGTGATTTTTTTCCCTGTCTTCTCTCCGTTTGCACAGCTTTTACCAGCATGCTTCCTGCAGTGAGCCTGTGCTGTCAAGTTTCGTAAAGGAAAAAGGGTCACCAACAGTACACCCTGAGGGATGCCGTCCTGCACACGGTGGTAAAGAGAAAGCAGCTCATGATTAAAGAGAGAGGCCATTCAACATTTCATTCGGAAGGTGTTTGGGAATCAGCATTTATTTGGTCAAAGCAAACTACTTAATTCATTTGACTTTTTGTTTCCATTTCTCATGTGTGAAACAAAACATTAACTTTACTTTAAAAAATCAGTCTGTTTGATAAATTTTCATGCTTGTTTCAGGACTGGTGATTTGGGGTTATACTTAAATTGCACTCTTCTTGATTTTGGAACACGTTCCTCTTCTATTTTCTTGGTTGAAATGGTGACTGCTCCCTCAACGTAGAAAAAAAAACAACCTTGTACGTCGCTTTGGATAAAAGCGTCTGCGAAATGAATAAACATAAACATAAACATAAATGGGATTTGGCCTTGTGAAAAAGTTCTGTTGTAATTATTCACAACTTTTATAGGAAACCTATAGTTCAAAAATCCAAAATTCACCCAAATTTCCCTCAATTCTTTTAAACATATTTTTATAGTCAAAACTTTACAAATGTATTCAGCAAAAGTCAATGGAAGTCATTCCACTGATGGAACGACTGCGGAACCAACTTTCCATTAATGGGGAAAATCTAAATCAAACATTTTTATTAGGTGGTGCCACAAAATATGCAAATTTAGAACTTATATCCAACAAACTTTTTTGTATTTTTTAAACTTTTTTTTCACTAATTTTAAGCATACGCACAATTTCATTAGAATGTTTTGTATTTTATTGTGTTTTCTAGTTATAAAAAATCTTCACCAACACACTACTAAAGTCGCTGCAACTTCCTGTCATCAACATCAACATGCAATATTGTAGCAGATGTAATTTCTCATAATACGGTCCAACTGGACCAACATCCAGTCTTGTCTGAACCAGCAGATAGCTCATGAGTCCTCTAAATCAGGGGTTCCCAATTGGGGGTCGGGACCCCCGAGGGGTCCCCACAAGATTGCAGCGGGTCCAAACAATTTTGCCTTTGCTAAGGTTGTGTTGTTAACAAGATTTCATTAGAAAAAAATGACATTTATAAAATCCCAATAACATTCCCTACAGTATAATCAGAACTCCATAAATAAGTTATACCTCTGTATAAAGATAGTAAATGATCACATTTCATGTGTGTATGTGTGTAGGACTAGGGGGTCCTGGCTTGTCTTGGACATGAGCAACGGGGTCCTCAAAGAAAATATTTTGGGAACCCCTGCTCTAACTCACCAAACTGAGGCCATTCATTATTCTTTAATAACAGCAATGATGATTATAGCTTTGATAATGTTCAAATTGAACAGAACAAACTTGTCTATGCCACTAGAGTCACCTAAGAGACATACTGCATGATGACACACCCAGATTCCTGCCACCTCACCTGCAGCCAACCCTGATTCCTCTCCCAGCAGGTGCTGGTTTACACCCAGGGGACTTCCTGCACACCAAGCTTGTATAGACTACCAAGACCTGAGGTTTAGAATGGTTCTCTGGTCTCCCACATCTGGAAAGTCACCTGCATGATTGTACTTCAGAGTTCCTGACCTCTGCAAATTTCCAAGGAGAAGTGGGTTGGGCATCTGATTAAGATGACACCTCTGGAGCTTTTCTAGGCACATCCCAATTAAAAAAAAATCTTAGAGGGATTAAATGTCCTCTCTGTCCCGGGAACACCTTGGAAAGAGCTGGGGAGAGGGATGTTTGGGATTGTCTCTTGACTTCAGTGTGGAGAAGTTAAACGCATGGAATAAAATAATAAATTGCAGGAAGCCAATATCGTATGTGGATGAATGGGTTTTAGATTATTAAATTGGGTAAAAAAAATTCTATTCCTAATTCTATGAATTGGAAATATTTGAGTTAATTTATATAATTAAATGTCAGCACAATTGTGTTTACCATTGAAAAAAGCAAATAAATAGATGGAGATCTGCTTCATATGAGTTAAACTTTGATTTAAATGTATGGATGAGAGCCGGACTCGACAAAATACAGTGTTACAAAGTTTTCCTTAATAGAACATGAAATATTCATGGAGTTGAAGAACTTTAGAGGGAATCTGGATGGTTTTAAGCCAGGAGGATGAACCAGCCTGACGCTGCTGAAGTCACGGCTCCCTCTACAGTTCCTACGGTGAAAATTTTTCCACCCGGGGAAGGAAAACAATCAAACAGACGGTGTTGAACAGTCGGGAGGACACAACGGGAGGCGCAAGGGGGGATCACACGCTCTCTCTCTCTCTCTCTCTCTCTCTCTCTCTCTCTCTCTCTCTCTCTCTCTCTCTCTCTCTCTCTCTCTCTCTCTCTCTCTCTCTCTCTCTCTCTCTCTCTCTCTCTCTCTCTCTCTCTCTCTCTCTCTCTCTCTCTCTCTCTCTCTCTCTCTCTCTCTCTCTCTCTCTCTCTCTCTCTCTCTCTCTCTCTCTCTCTCGCGCGCGCGCGCGGCTGAAGCAAGGACGCACATCCATGTGGAGTGGTCCGCGGAGGTTTTCTCCAGTTTCCTGCGGACAGTCTGGAAAATGTTCCATTTCCTGAATATTTGAGGAGTGACGACAACTTTCTGTCTGAAGAGGGGAGGAAAGGGGGATGCAAACAGTTTTGTGTGCAGCCTGGAGCAGCAGCGGCACCGGGCGCGCGACGGAGACGGAGCGATGTTGCCAGCGGAGATGCTGACATTCCTGCCCGCGGATGGTGCAGCTCGGTCGGGCTGCTCGCGGAGCCTATGGACGGCTGTGATTGGACCGGACACGGACTGGGGCTGACTGGTTTTGTTTGAGGGGAAATGTTGAAGGGATCATGAGTTCCTGGCAAGGCTTGGAGGTGCCAGTGTTTAACGAGCAACCTGTTTCCAAAGAGGACAACATGAGGATTTGTCTTTCCAGGATTTCAAAAACAAAACCCTAAGGCACTCTTTTCACCAGAAATAGAAATGTAAACGTTTTCTGCCTTTTTGACACGTATTTAAAGATCTAATTAATGTTTTGCACTATTTTAAACACAATGGATTTAAAACACCAGACTTTTACTCTGAAGTCCCAGCTTCCCCTGATGGAACATTACAGCAACTATTTCAGATAAGATTTTTTTTAAACTACAAAATGTACTGATGCCATGCAACATGGCTTGGATGTGGGTTGTATGCTTTTTACTGCCGCTCTTTGCCCCGGGGACGGCTTTCTCGGGGGTCTTCAACGCCACAGACAGAGACGTTTTCACGGATGACTTGCTCCAGGTCAAGCTCATACAAGACAGAGGAGTGACTGAGCAGTGGAAGCACCGCTCTGCTGATTCCCATCCCAACCTGTATTTTAACCAAGTGGATGTCTTGCACTTGAGGCAAAGGTCCTCCACCACCCACGGTCACATTTTTAAAGTCATCCGGGCAGCTGTTATCACCATGTTGTCCAATGTCCCCTTTTACATGCCTCCTGTGAAACACGAGGAGTTTACAAGCAAGTGGAACGAAATTTATGGGAACAACCTGCCCCCGCTGGCTCTCTACTGCCTGCTGTGCCCCGAGGACTCCGCTGCCCTGCAGTTTCTTATAAAGTTTATGGATAGGATGGCTGACTACCCGGACTGGAAGGTGACCAGTGCGCCGAACGATGAAGTCCCCATGGCACACTCTCTAACTGGGTTTGCCACTGCTTATGACTTTATTTACTCCTTCTTGGATGAGCACAGGAAGGATATTTACCTCAAGAAAATTCATTCAGAGACAGAAGCACTTTATGAGCTTTCAAAGTACAGAGCATGGGGGAAACAGTACCTCCAAAATCATCAAACCACTAATATTTTGGCTGTTCTGACTGGTGCGATAGTTGTGGGTTCACACAATTACCCAGAGTCAATGATATGGAAACAAGTAGCAGTGAACTACATGGAGAAAACGATGTTTCTGCTGAACCATGTGGTCGATGGGTCTTTGGATGAGGGAGTAGCCTACGGAAGCTACACGGCTAAATCCATCATGCAGTATGTCTTTTTAGCCCAGCGCCATTTCAATATCAATAACGTGCAAAACAACTGGCTGCAAGGGCACTTCTGGTTTTATTACGCCACTCTCCTGCCAGGATTTCAGAGAACGATTGGCATTGCAGACTCCAACTATAACTGGTTCTACGGTCCAGAGAGCCAGCTCGTTTTCCTCGACACATTCGTCATGAAGAATGGGACAGGGAATTGGCTGGCTCAACAGATTAGAAAGCACAGGCCAAAGGATGGTCCCATGGGGCAGTCTTCTGCCCAGCGCTGGGCCACATTACACACCGAGTACATCTGGTTCGACTCCCACCTCACGCCACAACCTCCACATGACTTTGGCAAAGCAAGGATGCATATTTTTTCTAACTGGGGGGTGGTTACTTTTGGAGCAGGGCTTCCCAGTGGCCAAAATAATACTTTTGTGTCCTTTAAGTCCGGCAGGCTGGGTGGGCGAGCAGTTTATGACATTGTCCATGACAAGCCTTACTCCTGGGTGGATGGCTGGAACAGCTTTAACCCCGGCCATGAGCATCCAGATCAGAACTCTTTCACATTTGCCCCTAACGGACAAGTGTTTGTGTCTGAAGCACTTTATGGTCCAAAATACAGCTATTTAAACAACGTACTGGTGTTTAGTCCGTCTCCAACTAGCCAGTGTAACAGTCCTTGGGAGGGTCAATTGGGGGAATGCGCCAAGTGGTTGCGTTGGACCGACGAAGGCGTGGGGGATGCCAGAGGTGAAGTGATTGTTGCTTCTTCACATGGGGACACTATGTTTGTGAGTGGAGAAGCCGTGTCAGCGTATTCCCCTGCCATGAAGTTAAAGAGCGTTTTCAGAGCCCTGGTTCTGCTCAACTCACAGACTCTTTTAGTGCTCGACCATGTGGAGAAGCGGGACAATTCGCCCGTGGCGTCTCTCAGTGCCTTTTTTCACAATCTTGACATCGACTTCAAATACGTCCCCTTCAGATTTATGGACAGGTTCAATGGTGCGATGATGGATGTGTGGGATGCTCATTATAAAATGTTTTGGTTTGACAGCCGGGGTCACAGTCCTGATACCAGGATACAGGAAGCCGAGCAGGCGGCAGAGTTTAAAAAGAGGTGGACTCAGTACGTCAATGTCACTTTTCAGATGACAAGCTCAGTCAGCAGGGTGGCTTACGTGTTGCATGGGCCGTATGTTAAGGTGTCTAACTGTAGATTTATAGAGAGCAGCAAAAATGGGGTGAGACTTTCGTTAACCATAAATAACACAGAGAAGATTGTCTCAGTAGTTACAAACTATAAAGACATCGGGGCAAGGTCGGCTTTTATCGGATTTGGTGGTCACTGTAAAATCGAGGATAGATATCAGATCATTAGGTTCGGCCTCGGATCACAACTCATCCCTAAACAAATTACCAGTGATAGTCAGCTGTTTGACATTGGCTTCACAGTTAATGTGGTGGCAGGGGTTGTCCTCTGCGTGGCCATCGGATTTTTGACCATGCAGAGAAAGTTTTATGTGTGCTTCAGCAGGCTGATGCGCTACGCCCTACTCTCTGTGCTCATTCTCTGGATAGTCGAGCTGCTGTTTTTATCCAACAGCTGCGATCAGCTCCTCTGTGGGGTAAAATGGAAAGGCGCTGATGCCAAAAGTGAAATAAACAAACAAATCAGGTTGTATGAGCTGCAACGTCTCCCCCTCCCTACCGTTGTTTTAACATCCCTACCCGGATCGGGGTCAGAAATACTCAAGCACCTTTTCTACAATAACTCGGACTTTGTCTACATAAGGGTTCCGACAGAACACGTGGACATTCCTGAGACAGAGTTTGAGTTTGACTCTCTCGTTGACAGCTGTGAGTGGTCGAGGACAGATGCTGCACGTGGCCGGTTTAAGATTATTCAGGGCTGGCTGCATTCTCTGGTGCACAACACAAAATTGCATTTGCAAAATATTCAGCTTGTAGAGGGCAGCAGGGTCAGACAGCTCCAGAGAGTCAACCCATCTAGAGACAGAAAGAAAAGATCCAGGCGAAAAGAACAACCTGCATCTGAGCTGAAGGGCAAACTGAGGACCAGCCTGGACAGGGACGCTGAGTACATACGGGAGATGAAACGCCATGTTGCAGAGTACCCTAACGCTCGGGTGGTCCTCAACATGCGGAGTGGAAGTTGGACACTAAAGCTTCCTTATATTCAGGAAGTGGTGGGCCCTTCTCTGAGGACGATCTTTTTGGTTCGAGACCCTCGTGCGTGGATTTATCTCATGGTTTATAACAGTAAACCTAGCCTTTACTCACTGAAAAACATCCCACAGCACCTTTCCTTGATGTTCAAGGAGGATTCTGGCTGTCCAGCTGTTGCCTCAGAGTTTAAAATCATCCAGCGGCTGCTGTCCCGTTCCGAGACAAACCCTGTTCTGATTCTGGCTCATCTGTGGCTTGCTCACACAGCGGCAGCTCTCCGGGTCACTGTGAGTCTCCCAGAGGAATCGTACCTCCAGGTGAGGTTTGAGGATGTCGTCAGCTTCCCTCAGGAGACGGCAGAGACCATACACACTTTCCTGGGGGTGCCTGTGTCACCCGCAGCTCTCAATCAGCTTATATTCACCACCTCCACGAACCTGTACAACCTCATGTACGAGGGGGACATCTCACCAGCCACCATCAACGTCTGGAGGCAGAAAATGCCTCGTAAGGATGTCAGACTGATAGAGGACATATGTGGAGGGGTGTTGAAGAGGTTGGGTTATCCCAGGTCTGCCAGTTAACTGATGCTTAGAGAGAGAGCTGTCCAGTTTACTGTAGCTGCCAGTCAGACATTTTTTCTTTTGCACTGATATTCATTTTTTAAAAACAGCTGAGGAACTTCTGTCGGCGTCCACGTGTTTGCTCTCAGTGGGGGGTGTTTACGGACGTCTGCGAGGGAAGAATACTTAATTTTCAAAAGTTGGTGGGAGAGAGCTTACGCTGTTTACCCCCCAGCGGATGCTCGTGTTTACCCATAGCGCTCGTCCGTCGAGTCCGACATGCAGTGGATTATCACTCAACTTCAGGATAAATGTCGTAGATTATTTACTGTTTTAGTTCAAGATTTTCCACTGCGACTTTGTGGTGTCAAAGAAATGTTTGTGCATATTTCATGTTGGTATTTATTCACCGTTTTCCTATTTTGTTTCTCGCCTGGAGATTATTTACCAAAAAAATGTGGTGTAAGATGTTTTAGATCAGTTTTACTATCAAACCTTGTAATTTTTCCCTTTAAATTGTATGAAAAAATGCTGCAAACCAAGGGAGAAATGGGAATTTATTGATAGAAACAAATATGATATGATTGTATTTTTATTACATGAGTAGACAGATTTTATTTTAAAGCTCTAAGATGTCACGATGTGGTTCAGCACTTTTGCAGGGACTCTTTAGACTGATTGTATACAGGAGTCTACATTTTCTGAAGCTACTTTTTACTGTAATGTCCTAAATTAGCTTGGAATGAAACCTCTGAAGATATAAGGTCTAGGAGAATGTGCGTGAGAAGTATTTATGGGTTCCAAAGACACATATCCCAAAGGATGGAGAATGAATATGATTATTCTAATGACTCCCTTTAGCATTTATTGAATCAGAGGGAAGTGCTTAATGGGGATCAAACTAAATAAAAAGGAGAGAAAACTGTCAGCCCTGGCACATTTCTAGTCAATGAAATTTTAAAGCTTTCCCTTCAGCGACTCATATTAATCTGCAAAATGCATAACTGAGGCTGTATTTTATTGTGGTGAAACCTTCTTTCTAAAGAACCAGAGGAAATGCAAACAGCCCAAGTTTCCAGTTCCTGAAGCATTCACCCAGTCAGCTGATGGGTTTTATTCATATTTTTAGTAAAGAGTAAATCGGGCTCTGCAATAAACACTGACTTATGAGTATAGCTTAAAAAAAGAGAAAGAGACCATTTCTGCTCTGTGACGTTAAACAGTTGCTTTGATGTCGTCTCACTTGAAGGGATTTTTCAGTTATTTTTGAAGTGTGTTTTTGTAAAAGTTATAAATAATGACTCTTACCCGTTATGGGTAGCTTCCTGAATTTGGAGAAACAGAGTTTACATTTGACAGGACTAAGCAACCAGCTCATATCAATGCTAAATCACAAACCTTTACGGTAGCATCAATGTTGCGGTTCGTTGTTGCTTAAGCTGAATTATAAGGTTATTAAGAGAAATTTGTATCCGGAGACACCGGTGAATCCAAAAGTCACTGTCAGTGTAAAGGTTTAAAAATATATTACTGCATGAAATGTTGTCGCATTTTGGACATTATAGCAGTTTACAGAAAATAATGAGCGTGCGAGTAGCGTTGACTCAAATAGTACAGATGTGCTTTCCGGAAAAATTCCCATCATTGCTACCATCGTAAAAGAGCCCCAGTCTCCTGAATTTCACATTGATTTACTTTAGCATGATTTTACAGCAACACAAATTTAGCACATACATATTTTTTAAGCATAAATGTTAAAGGTGTGGTTCGCTGAAAAATTATTTTTTATCATTATTTCTGATTATGATCAGTCACTCAGAGTTTTTCATGCAGGCTGAACATGAAAACAGTCTCCTACACCTATCTCCTGCATTAGCTTCTGATAGAAAATAGACGTTGAAACTCTAGGATTAGAAAATCCTGACCGATCTATATCACACTGTCACTTAACATTCATGGAGTCGCCCATCTTGACTCGACGGGGAAGGCTGTTGTTGGTTTAGCGCTCAGGAAACAGCAAAGAAAATCTTGGCTAGTAGAAGCTAACTGTTAGTATTAGCAACTCCACCACACAGCAGAACTCCTCCAGGCTTGTGTTATTTGTGGAGACAAAACATCAATGTTGCTAAAGAAAACAGAGTTAGCAATAGAGTTGTGTTGCTGTTAGCCAATCAGGAGCGAGATGTCCAAATATCAGGAATTAAGACCAAATCAGCTCAGCTGTGATGTGACTCACTTTTACTTTCTGAAACAGGTACACTGGAGCATTTCTTCCCCCGGAGTACAACTCACAAGCCATTCATTCCTACTAGAAATCCCTGCAGAAGTATTGATTAAATGAGTGAACCACACCTTTAGGAAGTTCATACGGGACTCAATCAATAGATGTTACGTTTTGTTGCTGCTGGTCTTATTTGGAATTGGACAAGCAGTTAACTCATCAATCCTGTTGGGCATAGACTTTATTTCCAGCTAAATGTGTAATATTATAGCTTACACAGAAACCCGTTTCAGAATGGACGAGTTATCCCTTTAAACATTTTTGTTACTCTAAAACGATCACGTTTAACATGCAGATGGTGAGCTCATTTTTAGTTCCATCCATGAATACAAAGGAACAAAAATGGTAATCGTTTATTTGTTCTCGTGTGGACACAGGAACCCTCGGCTGGTTGGAAACCCCGTTTGATGTTTGTGGTCTTTGAATGTGTAAACTTGGCAGACATGCTTTCACTTTGGTGTTGCAATCCTGTTACCAACTCTGTTTTTGTATTTGCTCGTGGGGATATGGTTCCTTGCTTCTGTGGCCTTGAATTACAATCATTTCCTTATAAAGTATTGCTGTGGGTTCTGGCACAGGAGGTAGCGATGATGTTAAGAAAAATAATAAATACACGAATATATTCACAATCAGCCTTTGTTTAGATGCACTGGTTTTCGTGGACTACAATACCGCCATTTTTCCTCGTGCTTTCATGACATAAATCCTCTTTGTGAGCCAGCTATTATCCATCTTCACCCTAAAGTTGAATTTTCCTCTTTTCATGTGAGCACTGTGTTTGCTCATGCAGGAGTTTCTCTGCTGCCAAAATTATGCACCAAGAAGATCTCCATATTCCTACACACGGATGGCAGAAGCCTAATTGTTTATGCAGCTGACGTGCATGACTAGGAGGAGGCAACAATTAAAAACATGTCAGGGAGTTTTTGTGCCATGCTCCGACTGGAGAAAGCTGAACGCACACCTCTTGTGTGTCGTGTCAGAGCGGTGAGTCACTCATTTGTTTCCGATCCCTCCTGTAACAGTCTGACGCTTGGCAGAGTCCTCGGAGCCTAATCCTTCCATGAAGAGGAGCATTACTCACGGAGAAAAAAACCTCAGGCAAATGTTTAGGAAGGAAGGTTGTGCAACATTAGTCTCGCTGGTTGCTAAGAGGCCTGTTTAGGTTCATTCTGATCCACGACAGATTGTTAACGTGTGTTTATTTTGATATCAGTAATTATTTAGCTTCTACACAGAGGTATGAAATGATCGCCGATAACTCCAGCTGTAAATAATCTCACTAGAAGCAGATGTTCCTTTATAAATTACTTTAATGTTTTCAATTTTTCACAAGAAATTATTAGTCTGACATCAAATGTCTTTGTTGACCCCCAAAAATATTACTTTTATTATATTATTATTATTATTATTATTATTATTATTATTATTATTATTAGTAGTAGTAGTAGTAGTAGTAGTAGTACTAGTAGTAGTAGTAGTAGTATTAGCAATTTATTTTTTTTGTTGTTGTTTAAGTAATTACACCAAAGACAAGGAGAAAAGTAATTTTATTATTGTTATCTAACTACCTAACCTTTCATAATGCAAACGAGCATGTTGATTTAGCATTTTATAAATCTTGAGTTGTAACTTAAAGGGATACTTTTAAACGTTTTCATGTTTTTAAATCATTTTCTTGAGCTAGTATGTGCTAAAGTGACCCTTTACAGCAGGGGTCCTCAACTTGTTTGTAGCATTGGCTGTTATACACAAAACACACAAGCTTACAATATAATGCACAACACAACATGAAGCAGCAGTCTGACCAGGGATGGGGGGGTTGTTTGCTTAGCGCTGCTGGCGGTTCATTACACCAGCCGCACATGGCCCGAGGGCCGCATATTTAGGTCCACTGCTCAACAGGGTTAATGAAAGGTCTTACCCCCACCACCCTCTGTGGTCAGAATGCCACACTTGCAACTTCAAAATGCTTGTCTGGTCACTGTTGGACTTAGTAAAAGTGGAGTGGACGTGCCTGGTGCACAAACACACAGCTCAGAGACAAGTATCCCTTTTGGTTTCAATAACTGAACACTAGGAAGTGCTAAAAGCCAGCCAAAACTGCCTTGTATCCTTTTAATCTTATCTCCATCCATCCGTTTTCGGCCGCTTATCCGGGGTCTGGTCGTTGGGGCAGTGGCCTGAGCAGGGAGGCCCAGACTTCCCTCTCCCCAGCCACTTGGGCCAGCTCCTCCCAGGGAATCCTAAGTTGTTCCCTGGCCAGCAGAGAGACATGGTCCCTCCAGCATGTCCTGGGTCTTCCTTTAGGTCTCCTCCCATTTGGACATGCCTGGAAAACCTCACCAGTAGGGCTGGGGGTAAACGATTATTTTTAAAACGATTATTCTGACGATTATTTTATCGAATAGTCGACTATTCTAATGACTATTTAGAAAATTAATCTAATGATTATTTTTCTATTGCACAATTAACAAAAACCAGAAAATCTAAAATTCCTCAAAAAAATTGATAAATTCTTACTGTAAGAGAATAAACACTACAGGCCTTCCATTTTGTATAACACTGCTTTTATTGTGTTGCGGTTGGTTATGTTCTGGTGACGTGTAGAACTTGGGAGTGCAGGCTGCTGCCTGAGAGGTGGTAGAAGATGGGGTGTCTCCATGCTGCTTTGTTTTTGTCACTTAAGAGCGTGAGGCGAGTGGTCTTACGGGTTAAACCAAACTCAGGTGATATTTTACACTAAACCGAAAACCCACAACACTCTAAATGTAATAAATGGGAGATCTGCACCACAAAAAAGATTAACTCTAAACCAAAACGTAACAGCTTATCCCAACGCAAGAAGCTGTTAGCGAAGATGCTAACAGTAGCTTTACCAACATTAAGTTCAAGTTACCAAGTTTAAATAAACCAAAAACACCCAGCAGCAAACAGACCAGCAAGGAGGAGAGACTGCTACCACCAAAACAGCTCTCCTCATGTCTGAAAGAAGCTCCTTAATGAAGGGAGAAGCGCTCCCGGTGATTTTCTACATCTGCGATAGAGACGAAGCAGCGCATCTGACCCCGGAAGTTGTTATCCGTTGCCGGGAGACGAAGGGGCAAAACAGGAAAATAATCTAGTAGTGGACGGACGTTGTTCCGGGTCTTCGGTATTTGGCGGAGATGTTAGTGAAGGCGGAGAAGAGGGCGAACTAGAGGAAAAACAGGCAGATTCCTCCTCTATTTACAAACTCCTGGGGATGCAACAAGTGGGCGCGGTGCGTCGACTTCCGGATCTGACGTCGACAAATTTTTAGAATCGAGCCGTCGACTTCGTCGAGGCTTCGCTACAGCCCTACTCACCAGGGAGGCATCCTAACCAGATGCCCAAGCCACCTCAACTGCCTCCTTTCAATGTGGAGGAGCAGCTGGTCTACTCCAAGCCCCTCCCGGATGACTGAGCTTCTCAACGTGTCTCTAAGAGAGAGTCTAGCCACCCTCATTTTGGCCAGGACCCCCCTAAAGGTATAGAGCTGGTCCAGTGTTCCACGGCCAGGACGAAAACCACATTGCTCCTCCTGAATCTGAGATTCGACAATCCGACGGACGTTCCTCTCGAGAACCCCTGAATAGACCTTATCAGGGAGGCTCTGGAGTGTGATCCCCCTGTAGTTGGAACATCCTGCGGTCCCCCTTTTTAAATAGGGGGACTGCCACCCTGGTCTACCAATTCAGTGGAACTGCCCCTGATGTCAATGCGATACTGCAGAGCCCTGTCAGCCAACACAACACAACATCCAGAGCTCTGGGTGGCTCTCACCCACCTCTGGAGCCTAGCCACCATTAATCTTCTCTAAAACTTAAATAAAAATGGTGAGATAAACTTTTCAAAATCCCAAAAGTGATAAAAACTATTTACAATAATAGTAGCAAAAACACTTCACATATCCATCTATAGGTGCTCTTTAAAGGGTTAAAATGTCAGTAGGGTCTACAGATAAATTATTTCCCTAAATCAATCTGAAAAATATAAATAGAAAATTACAATAATGTCTCATCCAACCCAGAATGGAAGAGCTAATTTGTTTCCGTTAGTCATTTATGTATTCAGCTCTGCAGGCGGGTTGATTTTGGTCTGAGCACATCTACTAATCCTGTGGCCTCAGACGAAACACTGCATGGAAAGGTGGTGGGAATTAGCATTGTATATCTGCAAAGTAAAGGCAAATAAACATGTTAACAATCCCTCAAGGACTACAGAATCAACTTTAAAGTGCATGCTTTATGCAAATGGCGACTGAAAATTCATTTTCGTGGTTTGTAAAATTAAGACAATAAACTCTTCTATAAAATGTCTTGTGGGCCATGAGGTGACCAAAACTTATCTAACAATAAGAATTCATTTTAAAAGTACAAATCCATTAAAAATCAGTTAGAAGCAGTACATTATAAATAAATATGAATATATATATAAATAAATATAAATGGATATGAGGACTTTGGTGATGCATTATTTGTGCACAGGGTAAAAAAAAGACTATATTTCATGACAATTCCATTAACAATTAAAGGCCTAGCATTTCTATGGATCGTCATTATTGTTTAAGGCTCATAAACAAGATCTTGTGTCAACTACCAACACACCAGATTTTAGCTCATTATCTGTAAAGTTGACTGAGTTGTAGCAACGCTTGCGTTTATTAATGTGAATTAGCTATGGAGGCCATCTTGAATTGAACAACTTAGGTGCGTTCTTGCTGTGTCTTTGTAAATCCATGCTTTCGTTCTTTTTTAAACACAGAAACAGTTTTGTTTACCTGTTTGTAGCTACGGTTTCGCCGACAGCTGCCGGCTTCTTCAGGCTGACGCTGATGGTGGCGCGTCACTTCCTTCTCCGTTTATCTGTGGGCAGCAGAGGACGTTGTCGCCCTCTACTGCCCGCTCTCCCCTCTCCGACGATGCCGTCCCATGCGTGGTCCAGCGTGTAAACTCCGTCGTCCCTGTTCATGGTCCCACATCCACGTCTCCTTATCTCTATTGCTTCCTTGATCCATCTTTTGTATTTTTGTTGTTCAGTGGTTATGATCCGTGTGCTGTCCCAGTCCATTATATGGTTTTCTCTTAAGCAATGATCTGTTACGGCTGACTTTTTTATTGTACTTTCTGCTTCTTCTTTTGCTGCTCTTGTGTGTTTACGATTTGCCTCTTTCTCGCACTCCTTTCTGTGTTCTATTGTCCGTGTATTGAGTTGGCGTCCGGTTTCTCCTATGTATGTTTTATTGCATATTTTGCATGGGATTTCGTAGATGACTCCACATTTTTGTCCAGCTGATATTTTGTCTTTTGGGTGTACTAATCTGTTTCTAACTGTTGTGTATGGCTTTGTTGGTGTGTTTATGTTGTGTTTTTTCATTGTTGCTCTTATTTTTTCCGTTATGCCTCTGATGTATGGTAGGGTTATCACTGGTTTTGGTTCTTGTCTTTCTGGGTTTCTGGTTCTTTTTTTGGGTTGTTCTTTGCTTTCTGTTTCTGTTTGTTGTTTTCCTTTGTTTATTGCCCATGTCGGGTATCTGCAGGTCTTTAAAGCGTGTTGTATGTGTTTGTCCTCTTGTTTACGGTCTCTCTCTTCTGTTATTATGTTTGCTCGGTGATATAATGTTCTGATTACTGACATTTTGTGTATGGTGGGGTGTTCTGATGTCCATAATAAATATTGGTCTGTGTGTGTTGGTTTCCTGTATGTGTTTATGTTTAGGGTCCCGTCGGTCTGCCTGGTGATTTTCATGTCCATAAATGCTATGCTGCCTTCTGTTTCTAACTCATAAGTGAATTTTATGTTGCCCGTGTCGTCAATATTGTTTAAGTGTTGTGTTAGTGTTTCTGTTTGACCTTTTGGTATGACAACACACACAGACCAATATTTATTATGAACATCAGAACACCCCACCATACACAAAATGTCAGTAATCAGAACATTATATCACCGAGCAAACATAATAACAGAAGAGAGAGACCGTAAACAAGAGGACAAACACATACAACACGCTTTAAAGACCTGCAGATACCCGACATGGGCAATAAACAAAGGAAAACAACAAACAAAAACAGAAAGCAAAGAACAACCCAAAAAAAGAACCAGAAACCCAGAAAGACAAGAACCAAAACCAGTGATAACCCTACCATACATCAGAGGCATAACGGAAAAAATAAGAGCAACAATGAAAAAACACAACATAAACACACCAACAAAGCCATACACAACAGTTAGAAACAGATTAGTACACCCAAAAGACAAAATATCAGCTGGACAAAAATGTGGAGTCATCTACGAAATCCCATGCAAAATATGCAATAAAACATACATAGGAGAAACCGGACGCCAACTCAATACACGGACAATAGAACACAGAAAGGAGTGCGAGAAAGAGGCAAATCGTAAACACACAAGAGCAGCAAAAGAAGAAGCAGAAAGTACAATAAAAAAGTCAGCCGTAACAGATCATTGCTTAAGAGAAAACCATATAATGGACTGGGACAGCACACGGATCATAACCACTGAACAACAAAAATACAAAAGATGGATCAAGGAAGCAATAGAGATAAGGAGACGTGGATGTGGGACCATGAGCAGGGACGACGGAGTTTACACGCTGGACCACGCATAGGACGGCATCGTCGGAGAGGGGAGAGCGGGCAGTAGAGGGCGACAACGTCCTCTGCTGCCCGCAGATAAACGGAGAAGGAAGTGACGCGCCACCATCAGCGTCAGCCTGAAGAAGCCGGCAGCTGTCGGCGAAACTGTAGCTACAAACAGGTAAACAAAACTGTTTCTGTGTTTAAAAAAGAACGAAAGCATGCATCTTGAATTGAGTTGACTCCAGAAGTCAGTTGTAGATTTGCACAAAATGGTTGTTTCCCTAAAGAGAGATTATTCATGGGATGTCTGGCAAACATCCTTGGAATTTCTTTGATTTCAGACAGTAACATTTATGAGGCAGTTAAAATAAATAACTGTTTTAAAAATAGGAGGTAAAACACCTGCAAAAAGTAAACATTCAGCAAATGTCTACGCTACATTTATTTCTATTCCACTGACTCTTTTAGTGCACTTAAATTATGTACAGTGGCATATAGGCTTCTGGCCCACTTCTATCTCCGGCTTTCCAAAAGCCTTTCCTAAGACAAAATAGACGCGTTTTACACACAAGCTCCCTTCCCACCGGGAGCATTCCAGATGTGAAACAGCAGCAAAAGCATTCCAGCAGCTGGTCCCACAAGGTCCCAAAATGACCTAAGAATTGCAGTTCAACTGATTACCGTATTTTCCGGACTATAAGCCGCTACTTTTTTCCCACACTTTGAACCATGCAGCTTATAATGAGGTGCGGCTTTACTGAAGATTTTTCTTCACCTGCCAGGGGGCGCTTTAGCAGAAAGTAAAACAGGTGGAAGTCAAAAGTGGAAATTGAAGAAAGTGCTCATTTTAATTTAGCACATGCAAGCAGCCGGCACAACAAAGAATATTTTTCAAATCCATACCCCCTCTTCATGGTAACTACACGTATGAGTTCATATGATGCCGCCTTTAAGTTGAAGGCCATCGATCTGGCAGTAAAGTAAAGCATGGTTCGGCGCTGGAGACGGCAGCGGGAAGAACTCATTCAAGCTAGCTTCACCCGGGGATGATGACAGCAAACGGAGAGTGACATTGACATCGCCACAGAAAAAGTATGTGACGAAGCTCTTCTGAGGCTGTTCAACTCCGACACTGAAGAAGAGGACTTTAATGGCTTTAGTGCGCAAGAGGAAGATGAGAGCGAACAGTGGCGGCTGGCCAGTAGAGGGCGATAGGGCGCCACCCTCCCAGTTTTCCCCAGTGTTTTTAATTTTTATTTAAAAAAATAAATAAATAAAATTAACAATAATCACATATTCTAAGTTAATTGTGTGATTTGTAACAAAAACAAATCATATATCTATATTGGTGAGAAGCTCTCTGCCGAGCGGTGGAGGCGACAGAAAGGCTGTAGGCTGTGTTTCAATCGCCCAAACAGCACGGAAGCAGCCGGCCAATTGCTGACAAAAAAAATCAAACGGTAGGAATGGGAATGTATCCAATCAGCGTCGACGTTGTTTCAGAAGCATGATGGGCGATAGAGGTACCGCCCAAGGCTTTCGTTGGTGTTCGGTAGAACTCGGCAGTCTCGACTACTCCAGCACGTTTTTGGTCGTGACCCAGATGTAATAGACATGGACGCCGCCAGTGAGCCTACAACCAGCATGGATACCGGATCTCAGCAGCCACTGAATTCAGTTCGGTCTCTTCTCCAGTATCCGTTCGAGAGGAGAACTATGGTGGAAAAACTTAATTTCAAAGAGCTTGGACCAGATCAGCCCGACGTAAAGATAAGCCAGCAGGAGAAGGAGAGAGGTAAACTGTACACACAGGATTCTCCCAAAATTGGTACACCAGGAAGGCTTGGCTAGCTGGATGCAATCATGCTAATGCATTATTTTGCTTTCCGTGTTTGTTATTCAAAACGACTGGGGCAGATAAGGCATGGATTGAGTCAGGAGTTACGGACGTGAAACATTTTTCTGAGAAGGTGAAGAAACACGAGTCATCCCGGGCACACATGGACAACACGGTGAAGCTAGCTATGCTAGGCAGAGCTAACATTGCCATGCAGCTAGAGACGAGGGGCACAGGCTTGCAGTGAAGAAACACAAGGAAGAAGTGGATCAGAACCGGCACATTTTGTCCAAGAGAGAGATGTCAACACAGTGTATGAGCACAAGGATGACCTCCTCAGATTTTTCCAGATGATCAGAGACTCGGATGACTTTGATCCAGTCACTGAGAGAGAGGCAGGAGGCTTTGTGAGAATGCTGGAGGAAGAAGATTTCGGCTTTCTGCTGGCATTGTGTCACAAGGTCATGCCACATGTGCTGTTCAACCAGCTGCACAAGAGGAACATTGACTCTGTCTACATCTGACAGGGGTCATCCAGAGCTTCACCAACAGCATGCAAAAGATCAGGTACATGCTTGTTTATTTAATATTATTGTGATGAAATTCTCCAGTATGTTAGTTTCACAAACAGTAATGTGGATGTGGACCATTTATGGTCATGTTATTTCATGTGCAATTTAATGCAGTATTTTTCAACCTTGGTCCGCAAGGCAGTGTGCCAATAGTCAGACACACGTGGATTAATCCCTTTGTCCAATAATGTAAGACAGGAAATAAAAGAGCTGTGCTTAATTCAGGAAATAGTGAAGTTGTGCACAAAGCTCAGAAAGCACAAGTTTGTTAAAAAAAAAAAGCACAGCCCCACCAAAAATATTTTTCACCAGCCGCCACTGAGAGCGAATGACTTTTTCTGGTAGGCAAGTGTGTTTTATTTACTAACCAGGCATGTTTTGTGTGCAGTTTTTATTTTCTAATCATCCAGGGCTTATTAATGCTGTGTCAGCGCTGTTCTTTTCTTCTAAACATGCATGCAAATTACCGGTAGTAACATGTCAGTTCTCTTTTTATTTTATAACCATCCAGAAATATGAACACTATCAGTGCTGTTTTCTTTTCTAAACTTGCAGGTACGTTCACCCGTGTTTAAAATTCGTTTTGTTGAATTAAAACAACAACGAAAAACCTCCGTGTAGCGTCTTTCTATTTAATTATCATATGTTGTGGCCATACATGCGCTGTGCGCCGGAGACGTGCATGTGGCTGCTGTGCCGCGGCTTGTATTTGAGTGCGGCGTGTGTGTGTAGAAAACCTTTTTTTTTGTTGGTGCGGCATATATTGAGGTGCGCTCTATAGTCCGGAAATTACGGTACACGTAAGGAGAAAGTATCCAAAAAGGTCTGTGGTCTAGTTTCCATTCTGTTATTCTCAGCTGCAGAGGTTTCACAAGCTATGGTGTAGTTTTTTTTACAACTTAAGCAACTGAAAATCTGCATGCCACTTTTATTTTGAAGGTTTTAGAATATTTAACTCTGCTTTCGTGTTTGACTTCCTGTCTGGCCCGATCTGTTCTGCTGAGCTCGACGCATTCTAGAAGCGTAGCCATTAAATAAATAGACTCAAATTCTCTGGAATTCTTCTGGAATGTGACTGTTCTGTCCTGGGCACACGGCGTGTGTGTATTTGACAGTCAGTTAAACTTTTTTTCATGTCAAGACTCTAAAGACTGAGCTCAGGTTGTCCACATATTTAATGATGATGAAAAAAGGGTGAAACTAAAAAATAACAGATAACAATGCATTACATCCTATAATTTAGACGGTGAACTGGTATTAATCACAGTGAAGCAAAGCAAAATAGCTGTAAGGTTATGAAGTTCATGGTTTTCAACTCCATACAGCTGGCCCCTGGGCACAATAACACCGTGTAGAAAAACCAAGGTCGGGTTGTTCCTCAGACTGTTTACATTCCAGGAGAAGAGTCCGAAGGAGAAGAAGAAGCTTTACCTAATCAAAGTACTTTATTTGTGATTAAAATTATTAAGCAAAACAGATGTTGATCAACAATAATCAAGTGAATGATCTGTGAAATAAATATGTCATGAATTATGTTTAATGAAACCAGGACTATGGTGCAGACATACAGGTGCTGGCCAGTAAATTAGAATATCATCAAAAGGTTGAAAATATTTCAGTAATTCCATTCAAAACGTGAAACTTGTACATTATATTCATGCAATGCACACAGACCAATGTATTTCCAATGTTCATTACATTTAAATTTGATATTCATAAGTGACAACTAATGAAAACTCCAAATTTGGTATCTCAAAAAATTAGAATATTCTGAAAAGGCTGAATATAGAAGACACCTGCTGCCACTCTAATCAGCTGATTTACTCAAAACACCTGCAAAGGCCTTTAAAAGGTCCCTCAGTCTTGTTTTGAAGGCACCACAATCATGGGGAAGACTTCTGACTTAACAGCTGTCCAAAAGACAATCATTGACACCTTGCACAAGGAGGGCAAGACACAAAAGGTGATTGCTAAAGAAGCTGGCTGTTCGCAGAGCTCTGTGTCCAAGCACATTAACAGACAGGCGAAGGGACGGAAAAAATGTGGTAGAAAAAAGTGTACAAGCTCTAGGGATAACCGCACCCTGCAGAGAATTGTGACGACAAACCCATTCAAAAATGTGGGGGAGATCCACAAAGAGTGGACTGCAGCTGGAGTCAGCGCTTCAAGAACCACCACGAGGAGACTCATGAAAGACATGGGATTCAGGTGTCGCATTCCGTGTGTCAAGCCACTCTTGAACATGAAACAGCGCAAGAAGCGTCTCGCCTGGGCCAAGGACAAAAAGGACTGGACTGATGCTGAGTGGTCCAAAGTTATGTTTTCTGATGAAAGCAAGTTCTGCATTTCCTTTGGAAATCAAGGACCCAGAGTCTGGAGGAAGAGCGGAGAAGCACAGAATCCACGTTGCATGAGGTCCAGTGTAAAGTTTCCACCGTCAGTGATGGTGTGGGGTGCCATGTCATCTGCCGGTGTTGGCCCACTCTGTTTCCTGAGGTCCAGGGTCAATGCAGCCGTCTACCAGGAAGTTTTAGAGCACTTCATGCTTCCTGCTGCTGACCAACTTTATGGGGATGCAGACTTCACCTTTCAACAGGACTTGGCACCTGCACACAGTGCCAAAACCACCAGCACCTGGTTCAAGGACCATGGTATCCCTGTCCTTGATTGGCCAGCAAACTCGCCTGACCTTAACCCCATAGAAAATCTATGGGGTATTGTGAAGCGGAGGATGCAATACGCTAGACCCAACAATGCAGAGGAGCTGAAGACGACTATCAGAGCAACCTGGGCTCTCATAACACCTGAGCAGTGCCACAGACTGATCGAGTCCATGCCACGCCGCATTACTGCAGTTATTGAGGCAAAAGGAGCCCCGACTAAGTATTGAGTGCTATACATGCACATTCTTTTCATGTTCATTCTTTTCAGTTGGCCAACATTAGAGAAACAAACATTTTTTCATTGGCCTTTAGAATATTCTAATTTTCTGAGATACCAGATTTGATGTTTTCATTGGTTGTCACCTATAAATATCAAAATTAAACGTAATAAACATCGGAAATACATTGGTCTGTGTGCATTGCATGAATATAATGTACAAGTTTCACATTTTGAATGGAATTACTGAAATATTTTCAACCTTTTGATGATATTCTAATTTACTGGCCAGCACCTGTACTGATCCTCATCTCCATAGAAATGCATGACACATTGTTCCAACCAATCAGAGCTTTCGGCTGCCGCAGGTTAATCTGGTGTTGACTTCAAGTGTCCAATCTACTTTACTGAAACTTATCAACAATTCAGAGATATAAAACAAGGCAACGCCATTTTAAGTCAGTTCCATTTTGACTTCAGTTCTATTCACCATCATCCTAAAGACAAGCGCAGCCTGGCCGGATGCGTTTTCTTTAAACTAAGAACTGTGAAACGGGAGATTTTCATCGTTTAACAACCAGACGACGTCCTTTCAAAATAAGAGCAACTGCTGACGCTGCTGAATCGTACCGGGCCGACCCTCCAGACGGGTTTTGAAACGTTGTGACCGCTGCACCGACAGCTCCATCGTACATCCGAGGTTTCCAGACCTGGCAATTCCTGATCTACTTGGGAGACCCCACTGGGTACGTACACGGCAAAATAGCGGCTCATGTCATCACTTTATAAGCCTCGTGATATCTAGTCATAACAAAGACGACCAGATTCGATTACGTCATCCTAGAGAATCTGAACCAGACCCACACACACACACACACGCACCAACACAACATCCGAATCCATTCTCATCCATCACAGAGTAGTCCTGGTAGATTGTTTAGAATTTATAATTCAGAAATTAAAGATTCTCAAACGATCCCATCTCTCTCTCTTTTATTGTCTCAAAGTCAATACAGAGTGTTTAATTAAACTCCCTGATGATAAAAACAGCCTATTCTTCTGTTTATAAAAGTGAACTACTAACAGTGTATTAAAATACAACTTTGGTTAGTTACATCACTTTGATTCCGTTACATAGCCAACAGCTAGCATACAAGTAATAACTGACACATTTATAGTAGTGTTACATGGAGTTAGGGAGTTTTAAATGCAATCACTAACTCAGAGCTCTAAATACAAATAACATAGAAAAAAGTTAGTTAATCTTAATCAGTTTTAACAATACATACCGACGATGCAACCAGATCTGTAACAGGTCTGGTGAAGAGTTTAGATCCTTCCGGACGGGTTATTTGGATCGCCACTGTTCGTATCTTGCCATCTTTGCTAGGAAACACTTGAGTAACGAGTTCAAGAGGCCATTTGTTTTTCGGAACTTGAATATCTTTAAGGACCACGGTACTCCCAGGAGTTATGTTTGGTTGATCTGATATCCATTTACGTCGTGTTTGAAGGATTGAAAGAAACTGTTTTCTCCACTTGTCCCAGAAGGTGTTTGAAAGCTGCTGGACTCGGCGCCACTGACTTTTGTAGAGGTCGGCAGGGACAAATTCTCCAGCTGGGGCCTGAAGAGGATTTATCTTTTGAAAAAGCAAGCAAGCTGGGGTGAGTATAAATGGATCTATGGGGTCAGTCGATACAGGAACAAGGGGCCTTGCATTAATAATAGCGGACACCTCAGCCATGAAAGTTACAAGGACCTCATGTGTCAGTTTTGTATGTTTGAGCTCAAAGAACATGGAATCCAGAATTCTGCTTATGAGCACAATCATCCTCTCCCAACTACCACCAAAATGGGAAGCATGTGGCGGATTAAAGACCCAAGAGCTTCCATTTTCACGCAGGTATGTCTTTACAGCTTCATCATCTATGTTGGAGGAGATCTTTGGTTCTCTGCAGTTACCAACAAACGTGCACCACGATCTGAGCGAATGCTTTGCATGGAACCTCTGATGGCCATTAACCTTCTAAATGCGTTAATGAAACTGGATGTGTCAAGGGACTCTATCACTTCGATATGAACTGCTCTTACGCTCATGCATGTGAAGATCACAGCCCACCTTTTGTTTAGATTATTGCTCCCTTTTGTGTGTTGAGGTGTGACAGTAAATGGGCCAAAGACATCTAACCCTACATTTGTGAATTGGGGGTCCATAGAGAGGCGATCTGCAGGAAGATCTGCCATCTTTTGGACAGTGAATGGGGCTCTCAGTCTTTTGCAGATTATACAGTTGTTGATAGCACTGCTCACTCTTCTTTTGCCACCTACAATCCACCATCCTGCTGTACGTGCAGCTCCTTCAGTGAACAAGCGACCTTGGTGACAAGTTTTTTCATGATAATATTTTACAATAAGAGTTGCTATGTGATGTTGCCCAGGGACAATGAGTGGGTTTTTTCAGTCTGGCACAGGTTTGCCTCATTGATACAACCTCCTACTCTCAGTAGGCCATGTTCATCTAAGAAAGGGTCCAAGTTTTTTAGAGGACTGCCTTTGAAAATCTCTTCATGGCTTTGAATGCATTTGATCTCCTCTGAGTAGACCTCTTGTTGCACTGTTTTGATGATGATGTTTGCGGCCTGTTTGGACTCATCCACAGTGAGTCTTCCCTTGCAGCAGTGCCAGCCATTGCAAGGTATTCATTTATTACTGACTGGGGTGAAGGAATGAGCAATGTGCACCAAATGAGTGAGAGCATCAATCAGCAATTTCCAAGAAGAGAACTTTGTGAATCTTTGAGAACCAAGCTGATTTATGCAGGCTGTTGTTTTAGACGTAGAAACCTGTGGTCTGATGTCAACATCTGAGCTAGGGTCAATTAGATCATAGCTGCTCACAGGAAGGCTCTGATTGAGTAGAAAGTTTGGTCCAGTAACCAGTTGGTATGTGTCAGCTAGTGAGCAGAGACAGAATGTGTGGCGTGATCTGCAGGACTCTGATGTTTTGTATCTGTGCTGTTGTGCTTCCATGTTGAGGAGGTTTTTTTTTTTTTTGTATAATAGTTACTCCCCGCTGGGTCTAACTCTGCTATGCCTTTTTTTACCTTACCCCCCAATTATCCTCATGTGACTCCCTTTTCATCTATCTATTAAGGTAGCGCGACTCATGTTGCGAATGACCGCAGTCACCAATTCTTGTCATGTGTCTTACCATGTATGTCTGATCTCTGAATTGTGTGCACTGAAACTCAATTTCGTTTCTCTGTATGTCTTGCACATGTGGTAGAAATGACAATAAAAATGACTTTGACTTTGACTTGACTTTGAGGATTCTGACTGGTATGCATGTAGTGCCACTGATCTGGATTTGAAGACCTGCAAATGCGTGTCACTCTGTTGGCTAAATAGAGATAAAATCGTCTTGTTTCATTGTAAATATAGCCTAAAAATTTTTACTGTCAGTATAAAAGATGGTGTTGTCTAGCTGAAGATCTATTTCTTGTGAGATCAGGTCAGCTAACTCCACAGCTAGTACTGCTGCACAACGTTCCAATCTGGGTATTGTTTGCTCAGGATGTGTAGTCAACTTTGCCTTGCCCATGACAAACCCTACTTGACAGCTCCCATCAGAATCCGCCCCCTGTAGGTAAGCTACGGCAGCAATTGCGCTGATTGATGCATCACAGAAAATGCACAGTTCTTTCCTTTTAGCTGCTGAAGGTGACACACTTGTGTATGCTCTGGCAATTGACAGACTGGAAATTTGTTTGAGGGACTCTTTCCAGGAAGCCCACAATTGTTCCATCTCTTGAGGCAATGGAGCATCCCAGTCGGCACTGTCGGCAGTGAGTTTCCGGAGGATAGATTTGCCTTGAATGGTGACTGGTGATACAAAGCCTAGGGCAGGGGTCGGCAACCCGCGGCTCTGGAGCTGCATGTGGCTCTTCCATCCATCTGATGCGACTCTGTGCTTGTAAAATAATGAATGGATATTTAAATAAAAAGCTTTATATTTCATACGTCCGTATGCTAATTCTAAATGTAAAGATTGTCTGCGTAAACCTGAACAGGTCCAACCCGGTCTTACTGTGAGACCGGGTTGACGTGTCACGCTTGTGCGTAATCATATGCGCTTTCTGAGCTGAAGAGGATATGAGATTCTGGGACTCTCCTCAGATAGGCTCCTGGATGTGTCGCCACATTGGAGACAGGAACAAGCGCTATTTAGCCAAAGTTTCATAATCAGGGAACATTTTCTAAGTGACAAGTCTCTCTGAAAGACAGGGTTTGGAAAACGCTTGCTTCAGTCGGAGGAATCTTCCCGCATGCGCTCTGGTTCTGCGACGCGCTCCAAGCCCCTCTCCACATCTTCAGCCTGCTGTGGACCGTACGTACGCGCTGACAGTGAGCTGCGCTGAGCAGTGTCCAGCTCAGATGTTCAGATGGGAATCTTTTCTTGAGTGATTTAGCTACATCTGCGATGTATGTAGAATAAAATGTCAGTTCGTCTGCATGCGTTGGGTTAATTCTTTCTATTCTTTCTCCGTCAAAATAAACGGTCAAATACGGGAACTGTCCGGTCCACACAAGCCCTGCTTTTAACTGTTCTGTTTTCTTGTGAAATCAGATAAAATTAAACTTGATTAACAACAGAGCCAGCCGCACTGCACCGTTATCTCTGTCACTGTAAATGAGGGGAAAACAAAATGATCGGATCGTTTTCTGACCTTCCCCACCTACAAAGTTTAATTACAACAATCAAACGTGACAGAGCCTGGATTTGTATTCTGAACAGTCTAAACATGTTTTAAAAAGAAACGTATGACAAAAGTGGCACCTGCTCAGTAAAACCACCAACAGGGTGAAAAATATCAAAATATTGTAGGCAGAGACGGGCTACAATTTCTGGATCCACTTTATATAAATCGTTTTATTGATTGTCTTTTTTATGAAAGATAACTGACGTACACAAGCGACCGGTACCGGCTGCTGTCACCTGTTGTGATTGGTTAAAGCAGCTCTCTGCTGTCTGATGGTAGACCCCGCCCACAACGCCGTGGCTGCTGTGGCTCCCAGTGTTTTCTTTACTGTGGGAAACGGGTAATAATGGCTCTTTGATGGGAACAGGTTGCCGACCCCTGAAATAGACGGAGAAACGCTCGGGTCTGAAAAAGTCACACAGATCTACATCGAACTGGAAAAAAAATAGCGTTCATGGACTCACCCATCTTGGCTTGAAACTGGGGAAGGCTGGGCTGATTTAGTGGCCAGGAGAGCATGTCTCTGCTAGAAGAAGCTAACCATTAGCACCTGCAGCTCCAAAACATGGCGGAACCCCTCCAGGCGTGTGTCATTTGAGCAGATAAAACATTAAAATTGGATTTTTTTTACCCAAGAAAGAAGAGCAAATGGAGGCAGAGTTGGTTAGCGAATCAGAGATGACAAGTTTGCATATCATGCAGGGATGAGCCGGATACACCTTTAAGACGAGTATCTGGTACGGATAAAGCATTTTTGACGAATACGAGCATGAAACAAGTTCAACTCGTAAATATCTGTAATTGTGCTGAAGGAAAATCCTCATTGGGTAACTGACTGTCTTCATGCTCTGTAATTGGCCAGTCACATAGAGCGCCCGCCCCTCCCTACATACAAATCTCAGCAGCCGGGAGCTCAGTCCAGCTCATGCATCCACGCACACACACAGACAGTAACAGGTCTCTCTGTGCTTGCTTCACTGTTGCTCACGTATCTTCAGTGCTCCCTAGGTTTTCTTCAGCTCGTCTGTTTTTCGGTTTAATATTTAAAGTTACTTTTTTCGTAACGTACGTGGTGCATTTGACAAGACACCGCTGAAAATGGCTCGTGCTGCGTCAGTCACTGCTCGGTTTGGTTTCTCTCTCTCTCTTTCTCTATGTATTAATTCATGCACTGAAATATGTGTTAATATTAAAATGTTCTGATTTTATTGAAAAACGTGTTCTGTAATAGTTCCTTTACTATTGTGATCAAAAACATAGCATTTAATCTCAGTTCTGAGGCTGCTCTGTATATAGTTTTTGAATAAACAATACACATGGCAACTTCTGATCAATCCATATCAATTTCAGACTTAAAATAATTAATTGATGTAAACCACACCCACTTCCAATCAAACAACACCCACTTCCTGTCAAACCACACCCACTTCCTGGTTAGGCCACGCCCACTTGGAGTACAGCTTCAGATAATTTAGTTGGTTGAACAGATACAGATAGTGTATGAATATTAACTCCAAATCCTTCCGTTTCTGCCCCCGTTTCCTCCAACCAGCTTCTATGTTTATGTATTTAGCAGACGCTTTTGTCCAAAGCGACTTACAAGTGATAATCGGCATATTGCCCTTGAGGATAACAACAACAATAACAACAACAACATTGACATCAGTCATGGAGAGTAGGGAACAAGGAGTGGACAGTAGAGAGGGGGGATGGGTGCAGGCAAGGTGCTAGTTAAGAAGATGCTCTCTGAAGAGCAGGGTCTTCAGGAGTTTCTTGAAAATTGAAAAGGAAGCCGCAGTTCTGGTAGTGCTTGGAAGGTAATTCCACATTTGTGGAACGATGCATGAGAAATGTCTGGATTGTCCTGAGCGTGGTGTAGGCACTGCTAGCCGACGATCCTGTGTTGACCGGAGCGGCCGGGCCAAGACGTAAGCCTTTGCAAGAGGATTCAGGTAGATGGGAGCCGTACCATCTCGGACTTTGTATGCTAGTGTTAGCAATTTGAATTTGATGCGTGCTGCTAGCGGTAGCCAGTGGAGCTCAATGAACAGAGGGGTGACGTGTGCTCTTTTTGGCTGATTGAAGACCAGATGCGCCGCTGTGTTTTGGACCATTTGAGAAGGTCTCACAGTACAGGCTGGAAGACCCGATAGAAGGGCATTGCAGTAATCGAGGCGGGAGATGACATTAGATTGCAACAGGAGCTGGGTGGCATGTTGTGTTAGGTATGGTCTGATCTTTCGTATGTTATACAGCACAAAGCGGCATGAACGGGCAACAGAGGCAACGTGATCTTTAAAGGTCAGGTGTTCATCAATCACAACACCAAGATTTCGAACTACCTTTGAAGGAGCCAGAGATAGGAAGTCGTTTTGGATTGAGACATTGTGCTGTATGTATGGTTTTGCTGGGATGACAAGTAGTTCAGTTTTAGAGAGGTTGAGTTAGAGATGGTGGGATTTCATCCATTTTGATGTGTCAGAGAGACAGTTTGACATTCGTGCAGAGACAGTGTGGTCGTCCGGTGGAAATGACAGATAGAGCTGGGTGTCGTCTGCATAGCAGTGGTAGGAGAAGCCATGTGATCGAATGATCTCACCCAGTGAGGTGGTGTATATGGCAAAGAGAAGAGGTCCTAGTACAGAGCCCTGGGGAACTCATGTGGCAAGATGGTGTACGGTAGAGGATTGTCCAAGCCAAGATACAGTGAATGATTGTCCTGTGAGGTACAATTCAAACCAGGCGTGTGCTTTCTCTGTGATGCCCATGGTAGAGAGTGTGGACAAAAGGAAGCCATGGTTGACAGTGTCAAATACAGCAGATAAGTCGAGCAGGATAAGCACTGAGGATTTGCCTGTCGCTCTAGCTTCTTTTAAGGATTCAGTCACTGCTAACAGAGCAGTTTCAGTGGAGTGTCCCTTTTTGAACCCAGATTGGTAAGGGTCAAGCAGACAGTTTTGTGAGAGGTATTCTGTGATCTGCTTGAAAGCCACGCTTTCAATGATTTTGGACAGAAAAGGGAGGAGAGAGATAGGTCGGTAGTTCTCCACATGATTTGGAGGAAGAGATGTTTTTTTAAGCAGCGTGTTAACCTGAGCATGCTTGAGAGAGGTGGGAAATGTACTGGATGTCAGTGAAGCGTTGATAACATGTGTGACTGCTGTGGCTACTGTAGGAGCAATGCTTGGAGCAGCTTAGTCGGAATGGGGTTGAGTGGGCATGTAGTAGGGCAGCTGCATGTGAGAAGCTTGGACACACAGTTCTCAGTGAGACGGGAAAAAGAGGAAAATGAAGCAGTAGGGCCTGAGATGGTTGGGCTAGGAGTTTGTGGTAGTAAATGTTCAGGAGTGGCCAGTTGAGTAAACTGTTTGCTTATAGCTGCCACTTTGTCAGTGAAGAATGAGGCAAAGGTGTCAGCTGATAGATTGTTGGTAGGAGGTGGAGACGGAGGGGTGAGCAGAGTTTTGAATGTTGAAAATAGTTTCTACTTAAAACACAAGTGCAAGAGATTTTTTTTTCTAATGAAAATGACTCACCAAGGCATTCCTTCATTCTAGACACCAATAACGAGTGTTTTAAGTGCGTTGTCATTTTTGGGACATATTTGCATTTTAATGAAAATATTAAATAGGAAAGAAAGTTTAAGTATTATATCCAAACTGAATGCAGAAAAATAAGCAAACCAATACAGAAAAAGTGGTTTTAAATTAATCATTCTCTAAAGGGAAATCAACTCGTTCAATTATGAAGTGAAAGAGACAACTCAGTACTGTTGGGGTGTAAGTACCTAGTTTGATCACGATAAGATGTCATATTGATGCAGTGGATGGAGAGTCGATGTTTGCTGATATCTGTAATTTATTCACAGTACTGCATCAGTGGAACTTCAAAATAAAGCAGTCTTCAAAATAAAAGTACTCGTGATGAATCTCTGTTGATTTCTGTGTTTTGGATTGATGACCATATAATCAATGTAGATTAAGCTAATTGTGTTAATTGTACTAAATATGCGTGGACGGGACCGTATAATGTAAGTAAATGAGATACACTAGTGTTTGGACCACTGGGGGGTTAAAAGTGGTGTGAATCCAAAGACCAGGCCACAAACTATTTTATTTTGGAATATTTAGTTACTTCCATTTAAGGTTTTGTTGCTTTGGAGCTTTTGTTTTTGTATTGTGGTTTTTGAATACCGCTGAACCTTCCGAGCTACCGTGAGCACTGAATAACCACCATTTTCCCCTTGTTATCTTTATTTTTCACAATAGAAACAAACTCTATTCACACACCTGGTCTTGTTGAAACCCCCCAGCCGTGTAGGAGGTGCTGGCCTGAGATGTCTGCATGGCCTGTTGCCTTCATTAGCACAAACTTACTGTCACAGCAGCAGGTCATGAGAGTAAAGTGAGAGCAGCTCGCTGTTTTCACACTGTCATTTCTCTGGAAGGGGGCTGAGGAATGCTTCAGACTCCAACCTTTAGCACGAATGTAAACAGTTTGTGACTGCCGCCTCAGCTCCAGGACTCATTATGCTACACTTACTGCCACAGAGCCAGCTATTTGGAGAAATGACACATAGCACTTCTTTTTTGCACTCTATGGTTTAAAAATCTTTTTTTTTGTGTGTGTGTGTCTTTGCTGTTTTAAAAGTGCTGATTTTGTTTTTTGTGCCAAAGAAAAAAAATTGTGTTGAAATTTTGCATCTCTGTCATTTACATATTTCTGTAGTTTACTCGCCTCAGGACTCAGAAAACCCTGATATGCAGAAGATCATCTAGCTAAGATGTTTTAGACATTTTATTCTTTATCAGACCGAGGGCTAACACAAGTTTATGTCCTTCAAGTGTTTTAAAAAGAGACCCAGTCGTCAATATAATCTGCCTTTCTGAATTTCAAATGAACATGGGTTTATGTATAAGTCATTTTATGTTGGCAGCTGCCACGAGGGCTTGTAATTTCCCCTGGCATGACTTCAGACAGACTTCTTTAATGGAACTTCAGCTAGGAGAATGGACTAAATTTGCATGTTGACAAAGGGGAGGAAGGCAAGAAGATAATGAAAGTACTGTGTCACAGATCAGAGGCTATATCCTCCTAAAGCCAACATTTCAACTGAATATTTCACAGCAGGCCAGGAAGGCCTGCAGGCCGTCTTTGGGTAATTTCTGGGAAAAGGTTTAATTTTGAATATTGTTTGAAACGGTTTCTATGGAAATATGAGTAAATAATGGCACTTCACCTGCTGTAGACAGCTTTTTGAATGACTGGTTGGGAAAAACTGGGAATGAATGACTCCAGACTACTGGTGGGCAACATTACAATTTTATAATCTTAAAGATGTAAACATGCTAATGATCTGCCAAAGCAGAGAGATTGTACAATAGTTTGTAGGACATATGATTTCCATCCATCCATTGTCGACCACTTGTCCGGGATCAGGTTGGCAGCCTAAGCAGAGAGGCCCAGACTTCCCTCTCGCCACCCACTTGGACATTCCCTGGCCAGCCGAGAGACACTGGGTGTTTCTCATTGTCAAGGCGCCTTGCCTTGTGAGGTGATGTCTTGCGAGGCCAGGCGCCTTACTTACGAGGACACTGTCCTTCCTTGGTCAAAGAAAATGGTTAAATGCAACAGACTTGCATCACGTGACCGTGGCTTCCACGGCGGTAACGTAATGTCACGTGACATGGGAGATAACGTTATATTTGATATGTATTAGTTTCAATATAAATATATAACGAGCCTTTTACTTTTTAAATTGTGTATATATTTGTTAAATAAAAAATATGAGTGAGTTACTACCCGCTAGCCAACAAAGCTGCAGCTACTAACTAACCAACAACAACTTCTTTGGATCCAAAAAAACATTTTAAATTAGCTGACTTACTTTTAAACTTGAAAATTGTCTCCGAAGTAGCTGCCGGCTTCTGATCCGCCATCTTTTTGTATTGTAGCCTAGCCTTGGTCAAAAATTACCCACAAGACACCTCCTGTGTGTCCTTGCTCAGCTAGCTAAACGGCTAACAAACGGAGAACGCACGGCTTGGTAGAACATGAACATTGCAACCAATTGGAACACATCTTGGCAGCTCCCGATGACGTATCTCCTAGGCAACCGGGGCGGGGCCAAGACATCAAGACAAGGTTCCTTGGCATTGAGAAACACCCAAAGTCCCTCCAGCGGGTCCTGTGTCTTCCTTTGGGTGTCCTTCCATTAGGACGTGCCTGGAAAACGTCACCAAGTAGGCGTACCAGAGGTATTCTGACCAGATGCACGAGCCACCTCAATTTGCTCCTATCAACATACGATTTGAAATCCAATATTCTCCAAGCTAAGAAAAACTATTACAAAATAATCATACTTGTAAGTATTAATAAGACGTGGCACACACGAAGCCTGATTTTATTAAGGAATTGTAGGCTAAAGCTTACCGCAGTCTAGAAGCATCAGCGGGATGGAACGGCAGTGGAATGTCACTGCTTCATTAAGAACCTATTGTGGTTTGTGAACATAAACATTATGAAATAAGGACAGTTTTGAGATTAGGATAATTTTTAAATGGCTGTAATTTCCTTCACTAATCTTTAACTAGCAATTAGCTTATCAATCTGGTTTGAACACCATGGTTTCAGTCGGTCGGTTGGTCGGTCGATCGACGGCAGGACGGACGGACGGATGGACAGACAGACAGCCAGACAGACAGCAGACAGATGCATATGCATAAACACATCTCAAAAGACCTGAGTCTTTACTTTAATGCTAGACACAAGTTCAGAGTAAGCCACACATGATGGCCACAGCTGGATGTTAAAAATATTTCACCTAAACATTTTATTTTGCATTTTTCAAAGAGTTAAATAAATAAACACTAAGAGCAGCAAAAGTTTCTATCGTATATGTGCAGCATCACTGGATAAAATACCCAATTTTTGGAGTTTTCTATAAAAATCCATGTGGTCAAAAAATAGTAGCCGAGTGGTCACCAAAGGGAGTGGGAGTGATGTGAATGATTTACTGTGACATTGTAGAAAAGACGTTCACCTAAGTAAGGACGGATGCTTTTCTTAGTCTTAAATATAAGACATGATTTTACACTTAAAACAAAAGTGTTTACTTTCTTACTTCTGTAAGTCCCCGTGACCCTGCGTGGACAAAGCGGGTTCAGATGGATTGATGGATGGACTTCTGTAAGTCTGTTTGAAAGCCCCAAATGGCCCCATGGTGACAAAGACACGTGCAGTTTTAATTCAATGGACCAAACCATTAACTGCTGTTTTCTGTTTTAACACATAGGTGGCCACATACTGGTACTGATTCTGCAGTCAGTGTAAACAAGTAATAAATGGGTTTTTACATGTTTTTGTCCCAAAGTGTTTTGGTTTCCAGTGAGTTCAACATTGCTGTCTCCATTAGTGTTTGTGTGTGCTGCATTATGAACGATGGGAAAACGCACATTAGGAGATAATAGGAGGAAAGTGTGTGTGTGTGTGTGTGTGTGTGTGTGTGTGTGTGTGTGTGTGTGTGTGTGTGTGTGTGTAGGGTTAACGGTGTTTTTTATTTGTTTTTCACAAAGGTTTAGTTGCCATGGAGATTTCTTGGAAATTTGCATTCTTTTAGCAGGATAACATTATGACCATGGATGGTAATTTAGCTTAGACGTATGTGATTGGTGTTCCGTAAAATGCATCAAGTATGTTTGTTCAAATTTGTTCCCAAATCAACATGCTTTGGGAAAAAAGTGGATGTGTTCATCTGAAAACAAGTCAAAATATAATATAGTTATATAAAAATAGGTTCACCAAGTTTATTTATTTATTGTGGTGTATTAATATGAGAAAATGTTTTAACATTTTGTTTATGTTAGCCACATGAGGTGCATTATATATATACATATATACACATTGTTTATTTTTCTTGGGTACTTTTTTTAAGTTTTCCCTAAATTAACTGCAAAGTTACAAGCCCGACAGTCAACACCAACCGTCATTTTCTCCCGCCAAAGTCATTGCCCCAAAGCTATTAAAACCTCATTTGTAAAACACATTTGCAAAATATCTGCCTTTTGGCTAATCTAATAAACGAGCAGCTCCAGACTTTACTGTGAGGGCTACCAGGGCTGCAAATGCTTTTATGGTGGCTGAAGGACATGGCAACTTAACTCAACAGTAACGCTAGACAAACAGCAACAAAGAACATCATATTGCCCCCTAAGCAGATATGCTAAAGGAGGTACAGTTAGCCACAGAGCTAAGACATAAAAATAACAGAAACTTTCTTTCTGCCAATGGCAAATGGCTTTTCGTATTATGTGTTGATGTTCCAAGACTAATCATTTAGAGAACCTTGTGTTGTGTCTATCTCTAGGGGGCAGTTTAGCATATGAGAGGAGAATAGGAGAGAAGGACAAGAAGTGCTTGAGTGAAAGTTAAGATGGATGCCTGAGACTGCTACCTGTGACGCAAATTAAAATGAAGCTTGGAAAAGGAATTTGGCCTATTTGTGCTACTTCCTGATCCAACAGCCAACCACAACACATTGACCATCCATCCATCCATTTGATTGGGAGCCACAGAAATAAAGTTTGCTGTCATTAAACCACCAAACTACTCTTAATGTAGATGTAGAAAAACAATGTTTTCCAGAGGGGGAATTTCCACTCCTGGAAGCATGGGGGCTTTAAGGAGAGGGATGCCATTTACCAGCTCTTGACAGATTATTTTAATGTACTGCTGATTACACTGAGTGAATATTGATTTTTTTTATTTTTGTTTTGGGTGACATTTTTAAAGGTGGTTGTAATTTGTTTTGTTGCTGACCTCAGTCCCAGAAATCGCTCACTTTTATTCAGGGTTGTTGATGCGAACCAGAGCCTAATAAATCACCACGTCTGACTCAACACTCTCCTTAAGCTCAATTTTAGAAGGAAAAAATAGATTTTAATCCATTTTAGTCCTGTTGCTTCCATTTATTGTGTGTAAAGCAGTTTTCTGATCATGAACTTGGATGTAATTGAGTGACCAAAATGTGCCGTTGCTTTTAGTTTCCGTCTCATTTATTGGACGCCTAATTGTCAGATTTGGCCTCCGTGTTGAAACACCACTCCTAAAACCCTCTTTGATGTTGTTTGCAAGTGATTACTTCTCCCTAATTCATTTTAGTCTTGTTGCTCATCCTCCAACTGCTTCATCTTTTATTTAAACCACTCAGGCTACGACGCAGGTGCGAGGACACCAAAGTCGAGGAGGTGAACGCCACTCACCAGTCTCCCCACACAAACATCTAATACTGTGTAATATAGAATGACATTCTGCAGATTGCCAAAGATTACTACTCCCACACGTAGTCTGATTATTAAAACTGTGTAATCTGGGTACAGCACATGTTTGGCGGTGGGTCCTTGTGCAGAATAGCAATCAAAAAATAAAAAATAAAAGCTGCTGCGCAACAACTGATTAAGTTGTTCGCACAAAATGAAGCCACTTACTGCAAACACACACACACATAAGCCCACGCAGTACACACCCTCCCGCTGGTGTGGAGGATATTTTCAATTAATCAGGCTCTCTCATCAATAATGCATCACCCCTGCAGCCAGTCACTCTTTTCCAGCCATTTAATGAGGCAGCCCAGCCAGAGGGAAACCATCTACACATTACTCCCATTATGGTAACGGCTCAGGAGCAAAGCCACTGTGACCACCAATAGTTATTAAAGTAATGGCATCATTCTCTGCCTTCGAGTCAAATCAAAACCTGCCAAGGACTGTTTGTAAAAGGACGCAGATGACGATAAGTAAACACTTGTTAGGCGGCCGTGTCGCCTCGCTGAAAGACCCGCTATAAAAAAATCAGCTGCAGAAACTCTGGAACATGGGTTTGTCAGGAGCGATTCATTTTTAAAGCACACTTCGCTATGACAGAGGAGAAAGTCCCGACTTGGTAACATTTAGTTTCGAACTGCTGTCCTGATTTAAGACACGGAGTCAGCAGAGCACCTGTTAGGAGAAAAATGTATCCAAGTACATTTTCAATAAATTATTAGAGAAAGTTTGGACTGCACAGCTTCAGAATTAGGTTAGGTGTTTTGCATAAGTTGTTATTTTCTTGCTTTTATAGCACAGCCTCTTTTGGACATAGAGTATCTTTAACTTCATGAATGTGTTCAGGCGGTGAACATTCATTTTCAGGATGTCGAGGGAAAAGGCTCGAAAAAAGGATGACAAAATAGAAAGTAGCTTTTCCTGTTTCATATACAAACAGCAGGAACAACAGCACACCTGTTTCTGAGGACGTATAGTCGGTGCATCGGACATTTGGGGCAAATGTAAACCAAATATATCATTCTAAAAAGTTTATCTACAAAGTAAACAGCTTTTGTCCAGCTTTATCTTGGTGAGTTTTGATTTTCCATCAGTGTGAATCTAATTTTACTCAAACATCTGAAAGGATTCATTTTTCAACCTATGCAGCAGCATGGTTAGTTTAAAGCAGAGATCAGAGCAGAGTTTTTCTCAGAGGACACCAGCAGGGGCATGTCAGGGGCTACTGGTCTCAGGAGACTAGCTGTCCCTTTGGGCTCATCCGTTCCGCTGGGGGTTCGGAGCCAGAGCGGTGGGGGTGGAGGTGGGGGTGGGGTGGGGGGGTGGGGGGGTTGGTGCACAAAAACAGGGACATATTGCCTACATTATATCACACAACAGGGTAAGACTATCACTTTTATGGATCTCTAACAAATCATACATAATTCCTGAAGGGGGAAACTCCATATTGCTGCTTTGATGATGTTCCCAAAGTCAGTTTAGTTATTTAGATGTTTAGATGCTTTAAAAGCTGCTTGAAATCTTTTAAAACAGTGTTCTCAGAAAGACAATTTACAATTATCATGTAGATGACCCGAGTTTAGCAAAAATAAATAAAAAAATAAATAAAAAGCTAACAGCTATTTGATTAACAGCATCTTTAATCAGCTCTAATTTTCACATCTTATCTGTTCATCAGAACACCAATTTAAACACATGTGCTACACTGTTTTGCATTAAATACACATATTTTAATTATTGCTTGTTGCTAAACTTTGCAGCAGAGCTGCAACACATCCAGTAATATTTTTAGTCAAGTAGGTTTTTTAGAATAACCTTGTCATATAAAACTGAACATGAACTACTTTGAAATGTGCCATTAAATTTGCAGTTTCATACAGCCATTGTTTTTATTCGTGGTAGTAGCCTTGATTGTTTATACTCACTCTGTTTGAAAGCTTTAACAAGGAGTTCAGCAGCAGCTGTTGTATAATAATAATGATTATGAATGAATGATGCTTCACCCCCAGAATAATGTGTCAATGACCTTCAGCTATTATGATTTGTAATTGTTTTGTAAGCTTGTGCATATTTGTTAAGGCTCAAGTTTGGACGGAGTTGGTTGGTCTTTTGGTTGCATTTATTTATATTATTGGTTGAACTTAGCTAAAAAAAATTAAAGACAAATATGTTGGATGTTTGGAGAAACAAACATTACTTTACAATAATATAACCATACAAATCATACTAAATGCATGGACAAACGCTTGTATATTTTCTTGGAATAGAAAGCTAAAGGGGTGAAGGGCTTTCAAGATAAAACATAAATTGTTGAACTTCTAAGTATCACTTTAAAAAGTGGTCCTCTTTTTCAGCTTTTCTCTTTAAAACTGTTTTTTTTAGCCTCAGCCTGTTCTGGTTGGTCAGGTATTATATGAAGAATCCAAATTATTTTTGATCATGAAGGAGTTCAAAATAAATCCACGTGAATCCGAGTAAAAACCTAATATTTTTGCATGTTTGTCCTACAACAGTCGCAGCCCAGCTGAATTGCCGACAGACGGATTTTGGAAGTCCTCTAAACCTTCATTCTTGTAAAGACAGAAACTGTTTTACATTCTGCTTTTCAGTTCTCATAATATAACAGCTGATCGGTATGTTTCTGAAATCCAAAATGGAAGATCTTAAATGCCTTCAAAGTCTTGAGAACATAAATTACACGAGTCCAGACAGGCGAGTCTAAACTCCCAGGTTGGCAGAGACATACGGGGCTGTAATTCTACAGCTGCTTTGTTAACATCCACGCTTGTTGGCTCTTCTTCGTCTTCTCCCCCACCTTTGTTGATGCTTTGCTAAGCTTCTCCCTGGCAGATGTTGATTAGCGCATTAGCAATAAAAACTTAGCAGGAGTCTGGAGACATGACATGTAGTGTTCTGGTACATAGACCTAACAAAAACACACTAACCTGCTTTGGATTCAGAAACAACAAATGACACGCAAAGGACCAAATTATCATCATGATTATTATGAAACTATATAACTGATAATGAGGTCTTAATTATTATAATAGAACCAGCTTTTTAAGTTCTTGTTCTTATTGTGATTAATTTGTATTATTAGTAGCATTATTCATTATTTTGTTCAATCACACATTGAAGCATCGCTTGATTTCAACAATAATTTTATGATAAATATACAATTATGTAACGGAATAATCATAATCTGAAGAATGATAACCTGCTACATCCAGCATTAGGTGAGGAGGAGACTGTACACAGTTTATAAAGACCTTTTATTCTGATTCTTATTATTAATTTTTAAATGGTAAATGGTCTGTATTTGTATAGCACCTTCTTAGGGTTCTACAACCCCCCAAGGCGCTTCACAACACAATCAGTCATCCACCCATTTATGCACACATTCACACACTGGTGGGAATGAGCTACAATGTAGCTACAGCTGCCCTGGGCCCACTGGCAGAGGCAAGGCTGTTTAAGGACTCTTATTTTGAAGAGTCGTGCCTAAGTTGCTGCCAAGATAACAAATTGTGGCAGTCTGACTTGTTAAATGAAACAGCTGTTCCATTGAATATAACTCTTCATTAATATAGTGGGGGAAAAAAACAAAGTCAAGGTACTCCGAGGGGAGGAGTTTAAGTGTCTCGGAGTCTTGTTCACGAGAGAGGGGAAGATTTGTGTTGCGTCCACAGTGATGTGGACGTTGTACCGGTTTATCGTGGTGAAGAGAGAGCTGAGGAGGAAGATCAAGTTCTCGATTTACCGGTCCATCTACGTTCCTACCCTCATCTATGATCACAAGCTTTGGGTAGTGACCAAAAGAACGAGATCTCGGACACAAGTGGCCAAAATGAAATTTCTTCCGCAGGGTCCTTGGGCTTAGCCTGGCCTGCCTGACTCGTCCTGTTTAACTGTACACAGAGAACTAGTCTGGTTACTCACCGGCAGAGAGGAAGTTGAGGGGCGGGACTAACCAGTTCAAAAATAACTAGTCAGAGAAAAGGTGGGAATGCTGACTGTACCGCGAAACGCTGTAGTCAAAAATGGCATCTGGCGACGGCACAAACTTCTTTCTTTAGAAGAAAGGTGTCAGGATCTGGGGTGAGTGCACATTCCTCTAATCACCTTAAGTCGTTGCAGGTGGGTGGCTCCGGAGAGCGGCCAGCTGCGGTGATTTCCCTCATCAACTACATGTGTTTATAAGGAGCTGGAGATCACTTCACCTCACCGGAAGATTACTCACTTTGGGTAGCTCTTGCCACTATAGTAAAACTACAGCTTTAGTCTTGCCTTATATTTGTCCGTCGTCGTTGTTTTTGATGACCTCTGCCTTCCCTTCATCAGGAATTCTCACCACGAACCTTTTCTACAATAACCTGGTTTTCATCTCCAAGCCTGATCTCCCTCCTCGCCCGAACCGACCCGCTCTCCCACCGCTCACCTCCCTTGGATTTTGGATTTGCGCTGATGTTGCTCACCCCAGTCCTGGCTACCCTCCCAAGCACTGGATTTCAGCCCCCACAGTAAGATCCACTACAGACTGAGTCCTGCAAATTCTATTCCCCGCTGCCCAACACCGACAGTGTTTGTCTCAACAGACCCAGCCCCGGAGCTGTGCTCAACATCACCGCCACGTCTGGCGGTGCACCTTTAGTTCTCCTTAAAAATAAAACATTTATTTTTCCTACCTACGTCTTCTAGTGTGAATTCTGCATGTCTTGGGTCAGGAAACTTCCCTCAGTCATGACAAAAGGCTTTTAGCGCTTCTTCTTGTTGTGGTTTTAGAGCAACACATTCTCACACGTGAAGCGGCTAAAACTGTGAAAGGGTGGCCAAGCGTTTGTTTCCGACGCGTGGGGACCCACAACGCGTCGGGAGGCAACGCATTGTGATCTTTACCCTCTTGCAATTTGACCTTCCCTTCACCCCCATCCTAACCTTAACCCACATGCAAAACTTTGTTTCTTGTTGTATCGTTCCTCTCAAACACGATTAACAGGAAATTTAGAACGAGAAACTTGTTAATTCAAATTTGATTATTTGTTGTTATGTATATCTTATTGTTTATATGTTTTGTTTGTTTATATTTTGAATGAAATAAATAAAAAAAATATCTGGGCCTCTCTGCTTAGGTTGCTGTTCCTGCAACCCGACTCTGGATAAGCAGATAAAAATAGATGGATGGATGTTATAGCTATGGTTTTTATTACCGCGTGTGTGGTCTCATTATTTGAATGTATTCCGATTGTTTTAAAGTATTACTATAGAGCTCCGGACATCACGTGACTCTCAGAGAGTAGACGCCATGTTGGCAGGCAACAAATGTAGAGAAGATGAACGGGATCGGCTTGGATTTTACTTCGTCTGAGTTTACTTCACACTTTAAAACTGAAGAAATCATTTTATATCGTCAGAAATTAAATAGACTAAACATCTCCGACCCTTACCGTGCCCTGGGATACTTTTTAAAAACGCCAGAAGCTGTCGGAGCGGACTTCTTACCGGACATGGCCGGGGAACCCCTTGGGATTCCCCCGGAGGAGCTGGCTCAGGCGGCTGGGGAGAGGGAAGTCAGGGCCTCGACGCTACTGGCCCCGTAACCCGACTCCAGATAAGTGGATGAAAATGGATGGGTGGATGGATGGATGGATGGACAAATAACAGATTTGCACATAAGTAGTTTTAATAGAGTGCTGTGCTGTTTGAATGTATAAACTGAACACCAAGAGAAATCACTAGTCTGATTTTTTTTTCGTGAATAAAATAAATATGTCAGGCAGGAGCGTCTCATGATCTGTCTGAGATCTGTCTCGGTGAGACAGATAACAGCAATAAAAAGTGCTTTTTATGTGTGATCTGACAAGTGATCAACCATTGCTTAAAAATGAAATACAGCTTAGCCGGTTAATTGCTGTGATCATAAAACACGTAAACGGCAGCACGCAGAAGTCACGAGGCGATGTTTTACGTGATGTTTACTTGTTGCTATGAGTAATAAGACAGAAAAAGCCACGCCAAAATAAGTTTAGGAAGCCCACTAAGAATCGTAATAAAAGCATTTAAAATAAATACCATACACAGTTGAGGAAACGTTGGTTTAAGTACCTGATATGAAGTGGTCGCTGCATAAGTGAAAACCTTTACTCTCGGGGTCCCACAGTTTCATTTTAGCCCGGTCACTAGCGCGTTTTATTACAATCATCCAACGTTTGCGGCGCTCCGGATCTTGGGGAATCCTGTAGATGGCTCATTCCTTATGTCGTCCGCGTCTGTTCTGCATCCTGGGGCACAACAGGAATCTACCATATTTCCCGTTTGATTGAGTTTTCTGACAATAACAAATAGTCCAGCTGCGGGCTTCTGCCTGCCAATATGGTGCCATTTTGATTTGAACTGTTGCATGCCGGGAGAAGTGACGTCAACTCCTGGAGCTCTACAAGAACCAGTCCTAAGGTGATTGTGCTGTAATGTAACAAGCAGTTTTGGACGACCTGTTAGATTCATGTCTTCATCATCACATTAACCTTTCTTTAACCTTTAAACTTTCCTTTAACACTTTAACAGAATATAAATATAGACTTACTCTTTCAATGCCACCTTCTCACATGTGGGGTGCTGCATCTTTTGGACAATAGATTTTAAATAACATGGTTTTAATAGTAAACTAATTTTGAAGTAATTAAACTAATTAAACACACTAACCAATGTGACGTCTATCTAGTGCTTGATTTAAGAGGGTCCAGGTCTTATGCATCTGATTTGAGTTTAATCACCAGACAGCATATGTCAACCTGATATTAATGCGTCTGCCTCACAAGGCAGGAAGAGGAGCAAAATGTTCTCAGAATAGATGACGCCGGTCCCTCCGAGCTGTAACCTGTCATGTTAACTGCCTCTATCATATTTCAAAATGATGTTTTATTAATTATGAAAATTATTTCTACCTCTAACAACTCAGAAGTGCAGTTGTGATTCTGTATTTTACAGCACTAGAGCACTTGGAAGACAAATTAGCCTTTAAATCGCTGTTTCCAGACTAGTGGCAGCTTGCATTCAGTCTGTTACTTCATTTCTCAAAATATCTCCAATTTTATATATATTTGTGTTTCTTTTATCCCATTGAAGCCAAGAATGGTGATCTCTAAAGAACTTAACCATATGAGCAGAGAATCTGGCCATCTGGCATTCGATGTAGCTTAAAATCGCGGGGGACGAGGAGCAACTGATGACCGTTTCTCTGCTACTGCTGTCTGTCGGTGTCAAGATGTCTCTTTTAAAAATAAAACGGCTGTTGTCAGATGCCGCACAGAACCAAGAGTGAGTCTGCAAAGAAGAAAAGTGGAGCCTTCTTTGACTCTTTGAAGGGGAATTTTCTCCCATGAAGAAAAGAACTGAAGCACCACAAAAAGAGGAGACTAGTCTCGTTTGTGTTAGGCTGACTCCAGATGTGGGTGGGACGCTTCTCAGAGCACGACGGTTTATAAAAATCAGAGTGACTTATTGCTGAAGCACTCACACAGTGAACGCTGCCAGTTGTGAGAGGCGGATTTTTATTTCTGCTCCATTAAAAGTCTATGAGACGAGGACGAGCTGCAGAAATCCTGCAGTGGTCGCTCCAGATCCAGTGACTTAGCACCAAGCTCTGCTGTAATTTCCAAAACACGCTGTGACCACGGTTTTAAGGACAGTTACTCCTCTGCAATACATTAATCCAACTAATTAGAGATCAATGGCTCATGCTTGATGTAATTAGGCTGGATAGGACACCCCCACATAAACGTTCCTTTCTTTTTTTCCCCCTTCCCTATCTCTGGAATCGGTTCCTTTGTATGTGACATAAAACATGAAAGTAATCCGTTTGGCAGACGTGACCTGTTGGATCATGGTTTAGGACAGTGGTGGCTACAGTCTGACAGCCGGGTTATGGTTTCTTGGTCTCTGTAATGAAGGAGTACTTGGAGTGTCATCCAGGAAAAGAGCCTCTGCCCCGATTGTCCGTCCAGCCAGCTGGATTCAGAGCTACACCTCAGGATAAAAGCATGTCTTTGATCCGTCCAATGCTTTAAAAGGATAGCCCTGATCTTTTGAAGTGGAGCTCAGTGAAAAGGTTATGAGCAATTAATATCTTGTAGCTGGCTCTTTGAGCAACCTCAGTTTGAAGACATGGCGCCCAGTTCTTTAGTCTTTAGGTCCATACGTCAACTAGGCCTGATCTTAAAGAGTCATAGTTCATTTACAGGTGTGTCTGGTTTGGCTTTTTAGGAAAACTATTTTTATTAGACCTAATTATTTTTAATGCTTTTTAAAACCACAGCTGTTACCAAAAACGTCTACAAGCCATCAGAGTATAGTAGTCATGGGCATTCCAGCTCTTTAAAGCTGATTCTTATGGCCAAATTCACTCAGAAGAGCCAAGAGGCTCAAAATAATTAATCACCATTACAGTAAAACTCTGGATAAATGTAACTTATGTGTTTATATTAAACTCCACAACAATATAAACTTTTACACCTTGTAGACTAATGGCATAAACTCACATCAAACCACCTCTGACCATAAAGCTTCAGCTGGAGTATCAGGATTAGTACCTTCACCTGCCAAGTCCAGTCTATTTCAAGTTTACTGTCCTCTAGTGGAAGATATACAGGTGACAGTGACTTTTCTTTCTTTCTCCATACTGTTATATTGATAATAATAATAATAATAATAATAATAATAATAATAATAATAATAATAATAATAATAATAATAATATATTTCATTTAAATGCACCTTTCAAGACACCAAAGAGCACTTTTCAAAACATTGATTTATCATAATATAATGAACCAAAATGATTATTATGTATTTTTAAATCAACATTAGTCAATAAAAGATGACACATCACCATAGCAACCCGGAGCAGTGGTAACTTGTATGAAGGACAAAAAAAAAAAAAAGAGAATCAAAAAGTGACGAAAGTTTAAATATATTAAAAAGTGAAATACTATTTCTGGAAAATAATGAATTATTACTGTTTTACAGTATGTGTTTGAGACTCTTAATGTGAAGGATTAAAGGAAGTTCTTCGAGTCATGCTGTTATCAAAGTTGCCAAACGTTATCACCTTATATTTTTAAATAGCAGGGGTCTCAGTAAATTAAAACGGTGCAAATTAATTAATAAGTAGTAGTAAGTAAGTAAAGTTTATTTATATAGCGCCTTTCACAGATATAAATCACAAAGCGCTGTACAACATGAGTAAAATCAGAGCAAATACCTCAAACCAATAAAAACATCATAAAAACAATAGCAGTGATAACAATAGTAACCAAAATCAGAATTAGATATTAAATTAGATTAAATATTAGATTAGATTAGATTAGATTAAATATAAAATTAGATAGTAAATATTAACACAATGATGTCATTTTTCTAGTTATTTTAAAAGCACTGAAGCAGATTAACATATGGGATGACATTTGTCGTAATCAACAGTGATGATCATGTGACTCGGTTTGCCGTCATGCAACACATTTTCACAAAAATAGTTATGTGTTAACAGGCAACATTAACTAGTTGCTAATATGATAATAATGTTTTAACTTTACAACAGTATAGTGGGGTTTGTGCCATCAGGCTGTTTGTGATAAATCTGCTCCCAGATTTTTCTAGAATACATTTACTTTTATTTCCAAAGACTCCTTTAAAACCATACTTTGCAACTTTTTCATTTTTCTAAATCATTTTCTTGAGCCAGTATGTGCTAAAATGACTCTTTACAAGGTAATGAAAGGCTACCTAGCCCCTATCGCCCACTGTGGCCAGAATATTCCACTTGCAACTTCAGACTGGCAGATCACTCTGTTGGGACTCAAAAAAATTGAGCTGATATCCCTCGTGCTGCATGTTTCCGACATGTTTTAGATCCTGAACACAGCTGATTTGTTTAATTCAGTGACAAATCACTCCTGTAGACACTAAGGTAGGCTGAGGAGACGTTTTAGCTGTTAGATTAAGCACAGCGAGGAGACAGGTTTTGCTTTCGGTTCTACAAACAGACACTAGGGGGTGCTTAGCCAAAACTGCCTAGTTCCCCTTTAACTTTTTTTCTTCAGTATTTAGAGTTTGCATTTTCATTGTACATCCATAGAGCCCCATGCCATTTGACCTGAGCACCGCTCGGCATTAGCCAATAGCGTTAGACATCCACTCACAGAGCGTTGGAGTGTTTGCGGACTGATTCAGAGTTGGCCACATATCTTCTGGAAAAGTGCGTCTTTGAACTATAATTGAATCAACAGCATAACATGAGAATAATAATTGCAAAACAATGTTTTTAGCTCTGACGACCGGCGCGTGCATTCATGAACGAAAAGCATGGCTTCCAGCTGTAACCTTGGGAGAAGGGGGAGGGGCTTAAGGTGCAAATCCCTTTTTACCGCCCTCAGAAAAAACCTCCAGACACGCACACGCACACGCACACGCACACGCACACACACACACACACACACACACACACACACACACACACACACACACACACACACACACACACTTTTTTCCACGAATCTGTTGGTGAAAGACAGACATAACAATTTTAGAAATATGACTCCTTTGTTGTTAACATTTGCTTGTTGTCCACAGTAGCGGAAAAGAAAACTGACATACTGTATGTTATTTATTTATATTAAACAGAACATTGATGGCACTGGTTGCAATTTAAAAGGTTTTTGTTGTTTCTATTTATAAAAGCAGCAGCACAGATTATCATCACAGATTATCTAAGGACTTTAAACATAACAGCCACGGTAATGGCTCTGCTTCTTCCCCCTCGATCCTCTTTGTGAAGTCTGAGATTAGAACGTTTTAGAATGGGAAAAAAATAAAAGCTAATAATAAATCTGGAAATAACAGAAAGGCCCAAAAATGAGATTTCACTCGTAGATTAAGCTTGATAGCCAATGGGTACTCTTGGTTTAAATTAAGGGGGAAATGATGTAGAGCTGTATAATAATTGAATCCTTGCAAAGTGATCACACTGCTTCCCCACTCATGGAGGTTATCGAGATAGAAAAGGGGACTCAATTTCAGCTGAGTAGTCATAGCCTTTTCCTTTTCCACCTTTATCTTTCGCCTCCGGTGAATCCGAGTCCCAGGAGAGCCTCTCCCTCGCCGGCAGCCATCGCTCCTGCCACTGCTCATTAATTAACCTTTGCTGCTGCTGCCAGCAGTCAGGGAGCAGCCTGAAATCCAGGAAAAGAGTAATCATCGATACAGGCCGTTTGTGCTGCAGAATTAGCTCCCTAATGGAGAGCAACACCCTCATTGTGGAAACTTTGAAAACTTCAATATGAAAATGACAGCCGACTTGACAAGAGCATGATCTTCAGACGTCAGCTGGATAAAAACATCAAGATGACTTATGTGATGAGGTGGTGCTACTTTAAAGGAAGAAAAAAGATTTGCAGTAAACATTCCATCGAGTCCGTTCATACGGACCTGCTGGAAACACCGCCGTGTTCGGATCCAGGGAGATGTGGATCCCAGGAATGGTGGCTAATAGGAGCTGACTTGTGTGGAAATATGGCGCGTTGTCAATTTGCAGCTGGTGGCGAGTCATTTCTGTAGTGAAAATTGGATCTTCCGTGCCGATAAAGCACAGCAGCAGCTGCTAATGAGGCCCAGTCTGGTCCTATAACACAGGGAAACCAGAGCGATAAGGCATTTCGGAGTTTTACTCCGGGCCATTTTCTGCACTGAAACACACTCACGGTTGTTTATCCCAAAAAAAAAATAAAAAGTGATAGTATGAATGCTCCTCACTAGTGAAGGCAGGGATTCTTCATTTACTAAAACTAATCAGGGTTGGAATAAGTTCTCTGAAGAGTAAAATCTTCTCACTTTGATCATTTTTCATTCGGTTGATTCCATTAAAATTTCCACCACTTGTTTATTGTGCAAACATAATTTCTTCTTTCAGAGCCGATTCACTTCGCTCCCAAAAGCCCGGATTTCCACCGACTCATCTGCCTTTAAGTCAAATTAAAGTCTGTGGAAAGTGATTTTTTCCCCCACCCTTCTGCTGAGCATTATGACAAGACTAAAATTGACTTGAGAGTCTGCTTTGAGAAGTTTCTGACTTTGCAAGTGAGACCATTCAGCTCAAACCAATATCCTGTCAGCTCAGACTCTCTCTTGACATTTTTGTTAATCCCCCTCTTGTTATGCATGTGAGAATGGTTTGCAGGAATGCAGCCACTGCAGGATGGCTGCGTGTTGTCTCTTTATCCTAGTTCAAGCCATTGTTGTTTCCTAGTTGTACAGAAATGAACAAAAACAATAAAAATTCAGAGCAATTATTGAGCTGTGGCTTTGGCTCTGCCACGAAGAGAATGAGCTTCTCTCTGTGGAAAGGTTAGAAGAAATACGTTAGCTCTGACTGGCTCAGTAAGCTAACGGCTTGTCAGACTAGGCTAATGGGTTAGCTGCCATCTTAAAAAAATTCAATGTCTACAAAATGTGTATTATAATATCAAGGAAAGTAACACTTTTTCACTGGTAGTTGTTGGATTGGACAGCACACACGAGTAAAATGTGGCCAGTACGTGTAGCGTAACGAAGTATCGTACGTAGCAATTAGCCGCCGATAAAGTGGTTGGGTGTGTATCCAATGGTCGCGAAGCGTCACTGTTCTGTTTTGTTTAAAAAAAGAAAAAAGGGAGAAAAAAGTGGTATAAAAGGTTTGTGAGATGTATTAGAAAATGTTTAACGTAATAGGTAGTAGTTTAATGTTGAGCACAGTATAAAACAGTCAGTTTTGTTTTTCCCTCATTTACAGTGACGGAGATAACGGTGCAGTGCGCCTGGCTCTGGTGTTAATCAAGTTAAATTATATCTCTTTACAACAATTTTCACAAGAAAACAGAACAGTTAAAAGCAGGGCTTGTGTTGACCGGATAGTTCCCGTATTTGACCGCTTATTTTGATGGAGAAAGAATAGAAAGAATTAACCCAACGCATGCAGACGAACTGACACTTTATTCGTTACGCACATCACAGATGTAGCTAAATCACTCAAGAAAAGATTCCCATCTGAACATCTGAGCTGGACACTGCTCAGCGCAGCTTGCTGTCAGCGCGTACGTATGGTCCACAGCGAGCTGAAGATGTGGAGAGGGGCTTGGAGCCCGTCGCAGAACCAGAGCGCATGCAGGAAGATTCCTCCGACTGAAGCAAGCGTTTTCCAAACCCTGTCTTTCAGAGAGACTTGTCACTTAGAAAATGTTCCCTGATTATGAAACTTTGGCTGAATAGCGCTTGTTCCTGTCTCCAATGTGGCGACACATCCAGGAGCCGTCTGAGGAGAATCCCAGAATCTCACATCCTCTTCAGCTCAGAAAGTGCCGATATGATTACGCACAAGCGTGACCCATCAACCCGGTCTCACAGTAAGCCCGGGTTGGACCTGTTCAGGTTTACACAGACAATCTTTACATTTAGAATTGGCATACAGATGTAAAATTAATGCAGTAAAATTTAAAGCTTTTCATTTAAATATCCATTCATTATTTTACAAGCACAGATGGATGGAAGAGCCGCGGGTTGCCGACCCCTGGTCTAACCCAAGACATGCAGAATCACAACAGAACACCAAATGAGGGAAAAATTGAAGGCACACTGGGAAGTCCAGTGGGATTGGGAACGGGAGCACAACATTTGGAGAGGGGAGCGCAAACACAGGTGAGTCCTGGGAGGTAAGTCTTAACTAGAAAGGTGCAGAGAAAAGACTTACTGGGAATTGAGGGGAAGCACTGGAGTGAGGGGGGAGGTTGAGAGCCGGGGTGTATCCAAGTGGGGGGTCCAGGAGAGGGAGCGTGAGGTGAGCAGGAGAGCGGGTCGGTCAGGGTGAATGGAGAACGTGTCAGAGCAGAGTCCAGGAATCCTAAGGAGCACAAGCGAATAATCCTGAGACGTCGAAAAACCTGAAGGCAGGTAATCACAAAAAATCCAAAAATCACAAGAGTTCACAAAACACTAGATCCTCAAAACCAAGCAACACGATGAGGGCTGGAAACTACCAAGCTGTTGCAACCATCTGGCATCGTGGCGTGTTCTCCATCCACCTTATGTAGAAGGACCCACTAATTGCTGACCAGGGGCAGCTGGGAAACTCCCTCTCCTGCAAAACACCACTCAAAGATGAAAAGTTGAGAGGTGTACTCACCCCAGCTCATGACAGAGCTCATTTTATATAATACATGGAGGAAACTGGAAAGTTTGGATAAACAGCTCAAAATTCTTATAAGATGTCAAACTGAGATAAACATAATGAAGGATCACAGAAAACCAGCCCAAATGAAGAACATGAAATAATAACAGTTAGACATATATTTAAGGATGTGTGGCCCTCAGGAATTTGGTTTGAATTAGGTTAAAATTCCTCTGCTGCTCTATGAGATATTTATCTAACACACACAAGAAAACATTACCTCTCAGTAGTGAGTTTACATCTTCTAGTTTTGCTTTAAAATGAGCTAAATGTGTCTCCAAAGTTATATTCAATACATTTATCTGAAAAATCCCAACAGCATGTGAGTGATTCATTCAGTTTGGTTGTCTGTTGAGGAATACAAACGAGTTTTTAGGAATAACACAGATCGATACATCTAAAGCATTCATGATGGTTGGATAAACAGCAAGACGTCTGGGGAGATTTTTCCAGAAATCCATCTTGATCTCTGAGCTGATCCGTCTCCTTCTCCACCCAAACTGCCATCTCCACGGCAACATCTCCTTCTGAGATCCTGTGAAGTTCAGCTTGACGCAGATTCAGTTTGAAGCCATTTCTTGCTGCTCTGACTTCTGTTGTTTTCTAATGACAATCTATTCCTTTGGCTTTTGTACAAAGGCGCTGTGTGATTAAATTTAATGACCCGTAACAGTTGAACTCAGATCTTCAAAGTCTAAAAAGGCAGACGTTCCACTGAGTTGTCTTTTTGCCCTTGATGTTTTAGTGTTTTATTTTTAAAGAAGCAGGTAGTCACATCACTTCAACACACACCTGTTTAGTCCTCTCAGCATTATCTAGGATCAGCACTTTTCTTCTTCTATGCCATTCCTGAGAAAATCAATCAGCTCCCTTTGAAAGATCACGTGTGATGGTTTCCTACATGGAATGGGGGTTCCTCTCCTCACACTGTGGTCTTATTAAGTAAGAATCATGTCTCCATGCTTGGGAATTCACTGATTTACAGTTGCTAACATCTGATCATCAGATACCGGGTCTTCTCCTCCAGAAACCTGCTGAATTAAATTTCAAGGACACCTTAAAGGAGAGTAGCAAATCATGTTTTACCTCCATCCAAGTCTGGATGATCTCTGTGTAATAGCACTCACTTCCTATTTCAAATGAGATCCATGTAATTGGAAAATAATGAGCCCCAACGATAAATTAGAATCATTTTAAGGTCTTGTAACCTGAAGGAGCACAATTCAGAAATTCATTTGAACATTTGCTTCGGTGGTGTTTTGATAATGGGCTGCTCCTCTCACAGCTGGTGTAGGACTGTGAGAGGGTGAAAATGAGATTCCTTGAGTTGGCGTCATCTTTGATCAAGGTTTCCCCTGCTCGAGTTGATTGCAGTGCCAACATGTGGCAGGTGGAGCGTCAGTAGCAGGTAGCAACCCAGTTTGCTGTGTTTTCTTTGATTGCCATGCCAATTTATGGTAGACTTTCATTAGACTCATTGGCAGGGATGCCGGGTTAATATTTGATGGGGAAAGAAGGAGAAAACACCAAATGAGGTCATTTGCCATTTCGAGAACATTCTCATTAGCAGAATTCAATATTTGCAAGCCATGGATGGACAACCTGTGGGATTATCAATACCAGCAGACAGAAATGAGTTTTTACTCTGGATCGTCACCACCAGGCAGGCTGTGTGTTCCTTCATGCAGATTTAGTAAATTATTTCATATCAGAGTTCAGTGTGGAGGATGTTTGAACACTTGTTTTAATGGTTGATCTCAAAGGCAGAAAGAAATGTTTAGTTGAGTTTTGGCTTCAAAGGGATGATTCTGTAGACATTTTATTTTAAATTAGTATCTCACCTGTTCCAGATAACTCTTTGAATGGCCTGTTTTGTTTGACAATAATCTAGTTGAGATTTGATTAAGAGACAGAATTAGGTTCCTGTGAGTCAGATAGAACAAGAAATCCGAAACGACTTTGGGTGACTAAATCCCAAATTAAGTGACCACTTTGAATGAAGTGCAACAAAAGTAAATTCTTTAAAAAATCCAATTCAAACCAAAGTCTAATCAAATACTTTATCTGTTGTAAATAGATCTTTGAACAGCCTTTGTTCAAAGAAACAGACATTAGATGAGCCGACAACTAGCTTGAGCAGAAACTGAAAGAAAGTCACTAAAACAACTCAAATTCAAAAATGTCAAAGGATTTTTCCTTCTTTTTACATTAAATGTTTTCCCTGCAGAAATGTGATGACAACAGTTGCTAGCTTTAATGCTCAGTTTAGCTACATAACCATAAAATTCTATGAGGCAACTTTAACATCAAAGTTTGAGTTTAAAGCAACGCCTTAAAAGCTTTTTGAATGCTTTGCAATTCATGACCCTTTTATTACCAGAATGACTATTTACGGGGGAGCTAAGGGGAGCCTGGCTCCCCTAAAAAGGTGACAGGCTACCCTAGAAGTCATCAATGTACACAATCAGTGGGATCCCAAAAAATTATGTTCCGGCTTATATTTCTTTGTTTATATGAACTCTCAGTGTAGCGGGTGAATTTCCCCACAATGGGATCAGTAAAGTCTATTCTATTCATTTGAGTGCATAGGATGGAGAGTGCTGTATGTTGATGCACTCCAGGCAGCTGTGCATGGTCACAGTAGTATTCTCAAAGTGGTGCCACCCAAAAAAGTATAAAGAATGTGTAATTGTTCATGTCTGCTCATATTTTCTGGTACTTTCTGTCTTTTATTCTTGCCTGATACGCTCCGCTGCTGCGGAGCTCAGGTGAAAAAGTAGGAAGCCAGGCAGCAGTTTTTCTGGAGGATTGAGTGGAGATTCAGGAAGATGTCCGATGCCAGAGAGAGACAGCACTAGAAAATAGTCTAATATAAACAAGAGGGTAAGAAAATGTAGGGAGATTCATCCCACTACATGGTTTTACCGTTATAAAGCAATAACATCAGATACAATCACCTTCAAGACTTCTGTCTCACACCCAGGGTCGCTTCAAGGCAGTTTGGAGGCCAAGGCAAATTAGACACCCTCCACCCTAATCTCTCAAGGCTCCCAGGAATCCTCTGTGTAATTTGTACCCTGCTATTTATCCTAATGAATGGCAAAAAGAGGTTTTGGAAAAGGCATTTGAAAATGAATTTAAATATATTTTTGAAAATAACACATTTCTCTGCAGATTTCTAATCAAAACATTTTCTTTAGTACCAAGCCAAACATGTGTTTTAAGTCCAGCTGAAAGCATGTCCTTGAGTGAGTCATCTCCACCTTTTGGCCTTCATTCTGGTAGAGGTCCAGGTGCTTGGTGACTCCAGCCCCACACCTGACCAAGCACGAGCCAAAACACGAAGCATCAAAAGCTTCAAAGAGTTTCAAAGCAAGTCCTCAAACAGAATCCCACCTTTCATCACATCTCTGATAAACAGTCACTCTTAAAAGCATTTTTTATGCATTTTATTAAAAACACTTGACAATCAAAAGCTTTTCTGAAACATGCTCCCCATATTAAAAGATCGATGTGTACATCAGCGTTTACTATCAAGGAGCTGAAAACGAGGGAAAGTTTCTGACTAATATTCAGACTGACATAAAATTCTCATCTCATCAGATGTAGCCAGAATCTTTTCATCACATTATCTGCTGTGAACACCAGCTATCATTGATATTTGACAGATAGTCAATATGTGACATTTTCCATCCTGAGCGTCTCCATCATGGCAATGACAGCTTTTCGTTTTCTGATCTGGCTTCGCCGTCTCGTGTGAGTGTGTCAGAATGGCCATCATGATGTCTGACGCCTGCGCTGAATGTTAGCCTAGCTTATTGAGATGTTAAAGACAGCTGATCCATGTGTGCACTGAGAATCAAGAAATGTGTGATTCTTAGTCTGTTAGCTTGTCCAAAAAATGCTTGGGATTATAAACTCATTATTAAAAGAAGACAAATAATAATAAGAAGAAGAATACATTTTATTTATAATGCGCTTTACATTACAGAAGTAATCTCAATGTGCTATTTTACTAGAATGGAAAAAATAATGATTTTGTGACAGATGACCATAGGGACCACCTGGGCCACCCTGTTTTAAAGGCCTGGGGTCTCATTTATCAAACATTGTGTAGAATCCTTACTAAAACCGTACTTAAGCTCAGCAAAAAAAATGTACTTATGCCAAGTAGGTTTGTAATCCATCAAACATGGAGTACGCACAGCTGCACGCAATCTCCACTTCATAAATTGGAGACTAACGAGAATGTTTCTCAGCTGCATTTTAGTCACATCCCGCCCTCACCACGCCCACTTACTGCCATAAATAGTCAATGCAAAGTGCCTTGTGGATCTCATGCACAGGGGCGCAGATAGGATTTTCAAACTGGGGGGACAAAGTTCCAATGTACCCTCCCCCAAACACACACACACACACACACACACACACACACACACACACACACACACGCACGCACGTGCACATACACAAACAATTGCAAGAGCGTTAGCTAGAGCTCAGTCAGTTTGTGTAATCGCATTCAATGGTTTAAAAAAAACTAACACTATTATATACGTGTTAGAAGCCATTATGCAATGGAACGCTGGCAGCAAAGCTCTGCCTGATCAACACTATTCAATTCAGTCATCTGTTATTCTCCCAATCAATTACTAACCAAAACCTCATGCTTTTTGCAAAACATGTTTTATTTAAACATTAATTTTCAGCGTACCAATCTTTACAGAAAACATAAAAGCCCTAAAAAGCTGCACATAAAATATATTTGAAAAATGATATTCACTTATCACTTAGAGCAGTGGCTCCCAAACTTGTCAGCCTGAGCAACAGATGTCCCTTCGTATTTTTACGTTATTTAGAAATTGTCATTATATTTAGAAAGTTTTACTTTGTATATAAATATATAAATCTCTTTTAAAATTTTATTTTTTACTTTTTTTATGATTATGTGGCACACTTTGACTTCCATATTTAACGCATCGGCATCTGCCCCTTTTTGACAGCTTTTTTTTACATTATCGCTACGTCTATCATGTTTGCAGTGTTTTTACCATCATTTCTACATCCATCACATCCCAAAGAAGGTTAAACAAACATCCAACCCAACGTTTGGAGCTTGTAAGCTCCACACACCTCTCCTGCAGCACCAGCTGTCTGATAATGCAGCAGCGTCAATCGTCCCAGCTGGATGAGAGAATTTCTTCATCAGAGTCAATATTCTGCTTCATAATCAGAGTCAGTCATGACCAGACAAAGTGATCAGTCAACAAAGACCAGACCTGCTGGCAATTATACGTTTTATCTAATATTTACACTCTTCATGTTGCGCTCATCTCCTCCTCTCCCCGACTGGGAGCCTCTCAGCGGGAGACGTTTTTCAAACTCTAAAAACTCCCAAACTTTGCTCAGCCTGAAGGTTACACATCTCCAGTAACTTCATGAAGGATCATATTTGTAGATGAGACTTGTTAAAGTCAGCAATGAGGCTTTGGCACTTATAACAAGTAAGTACCAACACTGACAACAACGTACTGAATCTATAACCAACATGCATAAACAGATCGGTCCCGCCTACTTACACAGTTGATCTTTTTTAAATACGCAGTAATCGTTGCTTGCCTTTTTCGCTTCATCCTGCATCCTAGCAGCAACCACTTTGGTGCCTCTTCAGTTGGTGTTTGTTTACGTCATGCTGCATTCAATGTAATTGGAAAAAGGAGCTTTAAGCGCGTAACCTCCGATTTTGTTTTCTTTCTGACCTTAGTGCGGGGATGGATCGGGGTCGATCTGAATCTGAGGGGACAGATCCCCCCCCATCCCCCACCCTATCTGCGCGCCTGCTCATGCATATATATAAGCTGGCTGTTGCAGCGCTCCGCCAATGACGATGGCGACCGTAGATCAAGGCAGATCAAGGAAGCACAATTTCACAGAAGCAGAAGTTGAGGTACCTGTGGGTGAGGTGGAGAAATGAAAGGAAGTGCTTTTGTAAAACAAATAAGATAAAATCCACGGAGTGGCACAGCGTTGCTGAAGCCGTCAATGTTGTGAATTCTTCAGAGAGATGTGTGGCGGATATAAAAAAATGGTCCAATCGGGATTCAATCCCCAGAATCCATGGTGAAAGTCATGCGCGTTAACCAGTCAGCCAAATGGATCATGCGCCCTGTACAAGTAGCCAGGGTGCATGATCAATCAAGTCACAGTGACAGGACACACACACTGTCACAGACGCATGACATTCTGTCTCAATCTGTCCCCCTGCTGATATTCTGCATTCCGTATTCTGCGCTTCAGGCTGTGTGTGTGTGCATGTGTGTGTACGTGCACGTGTGTGTGCGTGCGTGTGGGGAGTCTTGTTCTGTGTGAAAACGAAGCAGTACAAGTGATAATGCTGCAAGATTTCATAATTTTATCCTTCTCAGCAGCAGCACTGCAGGTGTTCTCCATGTCCAAAATGTGCGTAAGCCAGGTCCTTAGTCAATTTAAAGTTGCTCACATTTTTCCGCTAAGTTTTCTTTCATAAATCCCAAAGTTTGCGTGGAAAGTTGTTTACGCAGTTTTCCGACCCTGTTTTGTGCGTAAGCACGCTTGGTAAATGAGGCCCCTGGACACACCATTGCTACGGAGGTTTCACAGTTAATGACATATTTTTTATACTAATTTATCAGCTCAACATCTGCATGTGTCTTATTTTGAAAGTTGCCAGATGTTTTCTGTTTGACTTCCTGTCAGACTTGATCTGAACACCTGAGCTTGACCCCTTTTTGGAAGCAAAGAGGATAAAAGAAGGCTCAAAGCGTGAATTTAGCTGCGCAATGCAACACTATGCTTTGATGACACATTCAAAATGTGATGCTTCACACCCATCCACTGTAGTAGCGGCTAATAGCTGAGTACTACTCTTCACAATAGTTATGAGAAGCTTACACTTCTGGTGGAAAGGTTGGGCTAGTTGTAGCCATTGTTATGTTTTCAGCATTTTTCAGTAGCCATCTTGAATCAGGCTGCTCAAAATGTGTAAAAGTTGTAGATGTACAAATACACTCCGAGAGCATCAATCAATAAAGTGAATCTTTAAATATTTTGCTAGTAATGACACGCCTTTGTTTTTGCCTAAAGCTAAAAGATGCAGGGATAATGACACATCTGATAAAAACGTAATAAACAGAGAACGTTATGATAGTCCATTAAAGCTGCTTTAGCAAACCTACTGAACAATCTAGGTATTAAATGCAAACACGGACACAAAACAGTCACCCCTCCTCTCGGGTATCTTCCCTGAAATGCAGCTCTATTTTTGACGGTTTCAGTACAATCCAGAATGAGCTGTTTCACGGCTTCACTTTAATGCAGATAAGCCGATGCTGGCCACGCCCACCAACTCCCTGATTGGCTGTGACGAGGTGAGGAGCTCAGAGTCACTGCTCCCACAGCGATGACTGGTGAGAGGTGGTTATATGCTATTTTTCCTTAGTGTAACAGAATAAGAAAAATATTTCAAGCAGCTCATAGAAGGAAATGGTCTCTGACACGAAACTCTGACAGAAAATGGATGATTGGTTTAAGTTCGTGTTTGGAGTGTTTATAAAGGCCATGGAGATCAGCAGCGGACTGGCCATAGGGAGCACCAGGACATTTCCCAGTGACCTGACTGCTGAACTGGCCAGTGATTGTCAACAGCAACCCCCACCCCTCGTTGGGAGATTCAATGTCAGACAATCCAGCTGAATGTTGTTTTCTAATGCTTTACAATGCATAGCTAAAATATTTACATTCAGTTCTTTCATAGCCTAAAGTTGTATATGTAAGTTATCACAAAGAAACACCAAATACAAGCATTAGCTGCTGGAGCTGGAACGCCCCTGGAGGTGGCAGCTGCACCTACACCTAAAAGTATTTTTAAAACTGAAGATAAAGAAAGACAAAAAATAAAAATAAAAACCAGCTAGTGCCAAATCTCCACATGTTGTCCAGAAATTATCTCGTTACCATTAGCATCACTCAACTGCTAGCTGCTAGAGGACTAAAGACTCATAGGTAAATGTTTGGTTTGTTTATGATGTTAAGCATTGATGTGACTAGTTTGTTTTAATTATGGTAGTCAGTGTTGGGAGTAACACTGTTTAAGTATAACGGCGTTTCTAACGGCGTTATTTTATAGGTAACGGAATAATCTAATTAATTACTTTTCCTGCCGTTGCAACCCCGTTACCGTTACTGGGGACGGAAGGTTGTGCGTTACTATGTGCTTGTCGAACGTTGAGCAACAGGCTTTCTGACCGCCACACTTCAGCTGCAGCCAGGGAGAGAGAGGTGTCGGTGCGCTAGCATGATGTCGACGCCAAAACAACCAAAACAAAGTGGAGACTCACCTCTCACATCAGGAAGAATCTGCGTGTTTCGAGCGTTATCCGTTCATTCATAATCCATTGTTGAATTGTGATCGGCAGAAGCTTTTCCGGTTCGCGCCTCACTTTTTTTACAGCAGCGGCCCACGTCTTCTTTTATCAAAACGTTGTTTCTGTTACTGATAAGGAAATGTGTGCGTTAAGCAGCGCGATGTGTTGAAGCTGTCATCAGCTGATCAGGAGCTAAAGAGGTAGATGTTTTCATCCAAGAGCATCACGGCCCGTGATGACCGAGGAAGACATGATGAATAGTCTACGGCTGCAGACCCGCAGATTCGCTGCTGCAGGTGGGAATCTGCGGGTCTGCAGCCGTGCCCTTCTTGGCGTGACAGCGGGACGTCCCGAAGGTCCGCTCACCTGTTCACCGCTCAGACGTCCTGATCTTCTGCCTTCCTAGATCATCCAGCTGTAACCTGTTTCTGATCATGTCTTTAACCCCGCTGTAGCACTGATGCATCAGTCTCAAACGTCACGGAGCTCAGGTGTTATCAGAACTACCTGTGTGTGTTTACCACCCAGCTTCAGCTCTTCTGTGGTTGGGTCTGACCCATGTTAGTACATTTAAGTCCTCCATCAGATTTGTGCCTCTTCTGGTGTCATTCTAAAGGATATTTATTTATTTATTTATTTAACCATTACTAGATTACCAGCAACAGAAATGCTGCTAAAAACACACAATTATGTGAAGCTGGAAAAATTAGAATACTGTGCAAAATTACATTTATTTCTGTAATTTAACTAGACTGAGAGACCATTTAAAGGCTCGGGAACCTTTACAGGTGTTTCTATTTGCTATTTTAAATTTTAGCTGATTGGGGTCTTGTTGAATATCACACAGTGACCTTTTAATAGTCTAGATAAGTGTAATGTTCCTATTAGTAGTTCCTCCTGTTAAGTGCTTATTTATTGAAATTATTCAGGTTTATAAAAACATTTGGACATATATTTTATTATGTTCCAGTCATTTATATTTCACTATTGTAGTAATTCTTGCATTCTTTAATGAAAAAAGTAACTAAGTAGTTATTTTTGTTGGTAATTAGTTACTTTTATGATCTTGTAACTCAGTTAGTAACTGAGTTACCTTTTTGACAAAGTAATCAGTAACTATAACTAATTACTTTTTTAAAGTAACGTTCCCAACACTGATGGTAGTTATTCCTGGTGGTGGCACAAACGCTGTTAAAGACACCGATTTCTATTCATTACATAACATTATTTGTTTTGTAATTATGGATTTATCTGTTTTTGTAGGTATGTTGTTAATATTATATCATGAACTCAACCAAAAGTTATTTTATGTCAAGAAAAAAAAAGGGTTTTCTGAATAAGTGTCACATTAGAGAAACTCTTAGATGAACAATGTGAAAAGAGAATTGCTCAAAATTTTCCTTTTAACTCTATTATGGGGAAATGGTATATTTCTATTTTTGGGCCCATTCGTTTTACCTGACATTTCCTTTTATTGGAATTCTGCATGCATGTCAGAGTTTCAGCCCCTGAAACCATGAGATCTAGCTTTCAGCCTTAATTTTTTTTCACTTTAGATGTAAAGATTATTTCTGAATTATAAAATCATTACCTTCGATATTTCTTTTTTAATGAATGAAGATTTGAAAAGAGGATCACCTACCCAAGTCATCTGAAGGTCTACAACGTGGACAAGATAAATAACGTGTCTTTGATAAAAGCCCATGCAGACATCCGGTAGTAAACCATCAGCTACTTTCAGAGCAGGCTTCTGGTTTCCTCAGTTCCTTCCAGAGGGTTTAATTACTTTGACTTTTTTCCAATTGAATTAATTTCATTTTTTTCTTTTTTTTTTATTATTTCATTAATTTCTTTTTTCTTCTGTTTTTAAAAAATTGTCCTTATTTTTCTTACCCCCTAGGATTGTTTACTAAATGTCATTTTTAAAAGCTATTCTGCTCCTGCCAAAGAAATGTGAAGTTCACATTTACGTTCTGAATGAAGATCTCTGCAGAGACAATGTGATATATACTGAAAGCAATTAGAGTCGAGGAGGTTTTTTTAAGACACGGTCGACGGACAGTGGTGTTTATCTAAAAGGGGCTTTCTTTTCCCTTTTCTTCCACCCTTAAATTCTTCCTGATTCAAGATGCAGAGCCAAAAAGTGAGATCAAAGCAGCTTGTCTCATCTCCCAGTGTTTTTGATGATGTATGTAGGCCACATATTGTCACTGCTTTTATACAGCTCCAGTTCTGTGGCAATGGAGTGATAAAAAAAATTAAACTGGCAGATGAAAATGTAGATGATTACGCGTTTATAACAGGATGAGCCCAAACATCAGCAACATCTAATTTGTCCTCCCTCGTGTTATCAGAGTTGTCAGTGCATTTTAAACAGGTGTGTGGTTTACAAATGAAATGGGGATCTGCTCTTTCTGTGGCTATTTACTCTTGTGCTCTTCAGTATGAATCATGCTGAGCTCAGAACAATTACACAATTAATCAAATCACTGTGCAAAGAAACAATTTAATTCCAGTCAGCTAATTTTGGCCTTACACTTCGAGATGCTCATTTCCGTCCTGGTTGCCCTCCACTGCAGACATGATCCCAGATCGCACGTCTTGGACCAGTATGAAGGAACTGGTGCATTGTCCTTCTGAACACTCTTACGCTTGAGCATTGCTTTAGCTATGGAGAAACCTTGGCTAGTGCAGACGCCTCCCACCAACACACCATTCTGGTTCAAGAAGGTCTCACTGTTCACAACATCCAGAAAAGTGTTCCAGGGTATCAGCAAAACAGAGATCCATAGAACTCCTTGTTCCAGATTACCCTGTATCACATGGGACTTTAATAAATTCCCAAGCCAAGCCGTGAGTTTTTCATTCTCCGAAAATATAAGAAAATAAGTCAGTACAATAAATACTGTCTTTGGCAAGTTCTAGGCCTGCCCCAAGGTAAGCTCCCAGATGGACATGTCTGAAACATGTTCAAACCACACTTGATTCCTTTCAGTGTGCGCCAACCTTACTCAAAGTTCCTTTAAGCTCCACACTTTATTCCTGAGGGTGAGTCCAGCAACTCTGTGGAAGAATCCCATTTCAGTTGTTCTAAATCTCAAAACTTTAGTTATTAACCATTGCTGAAGACCACAAGTTATGGTCTGAATATAGGGATACTAGAAAATTGATGGCTTTATCTGTCCTCTCAGCCCTCTTAAAGCCCTGAAGTCCCCCTACATGGCAACGGAGTATATGCAAACAACATGCATCCAAAGGTGTAATCTACCTGTTACCCTGGAAAACTCCATAAAAGACTAAAGTCCACAACAAGATCTGTTCATCAAGGTGACTTAGATTATACCTTGTAGTGTTTTCTTAACTCCCCACACAAGCTTCAGCTTTTTCTTACCAGTAAAGCAAAATTCCATGTACCGAATACCATTCTCAATGAGCCCGCCATCTGAGATCTTCACTCAATTTACAAAAATCCTTTATGGCATCACTTGCAGATGATGGGTTTACAGAAAATGCATTCTGTGCAGCTTGTTAGGGCTGTGTCAGGCCAAACTGTACAAGTAAATGTTTCCCACCAGGAGTTCACAGAAGAGCCTAGTAAAAAAAAAAAAAAACAACAATCCTCATTGGGAGAGACAGCTTGATCTCTTGGTCTCATTGTCTGATCCTGAATCATGCTGGCCCATTTATATAGAACCAGTTTACCAAAGGAGACCCTGCCAGGGACAACATGACACAATGGCTCCTAGGGTCCTTGGAATGCTTGAATTCATCTCCAAGAAGGCTGTGATTCACAAACGTGTCTATGAACTGTTTCACAGTCTGAACAAGGACGACAGAGTGTGTGTTGAACAGATATCAACAATGGCAAGCCATTTTAACATATATTCAAATCAACGTTATACCTCTAATTGCTTTTTCACTGTAAAACCTAGACTTATGAATATCACCTTTGTCGACCCTGTTGAACACACGATAAAATTAGCAACATAATGAAGTGGCTCACCATTATGAAGTGTAATCAAACCAGAGTGAGGTGTTCCTGCAGCTGTAGGGCAGCACTGAGGCTGTGTGCTCATAAGTTGCCTTGCTTTATTGTTAGTCCCTTTATTGGACTAAAGCTGCGGAGGGAGTGTGAAACTAAAGTAAATATAACAATACACTAAGGCATCATCCCTTATGATGAGTGAGGAGGTGTATCTAAACAAGCTTGTCAGTCTGGCAGAGGAACTGTACAAGAGAGAAACTTTCAATAAATCAAAATAATGTGTTCACTTGTTTGATATATTGTGTAATGTTTTATGATAATAAATTATAAATCAGTTTTTTTAAATGCATCATTTGAAACCACTTGGCAATGAGACTACCTAATAAATGACTAAGATTACCAAATAGCAAATAGTAAAGCTGTAAACATTTTAAATACCATTTATTTGCAGTTACAAGCATTTTTAATCATAGCTGTTTCTTTCTCATAGCCAAATATTTAGCCAACACTGATCTTTACTCCGTTCTCACTGCTTCCATGTGATAATCATTTAGCCTGGTACTGAAAGTAAGAGTGTTTTACTATGTAAAACAAAGAGAGAGAGAGAGAGAGAGAGAGAGAGAGAGAGAGAGAGAGAGAGAGAGAGAGAGAGAGAGAGAGAGAGAGAGAGAGAGAGAGAGAGAGAGAGAGAGAGAGAGAGAGAGAGAGAGAGAGAGAGAGAGAGAGAGAGAGAGAGAGAGAGAGAGAGAGAGAGAGAGAGAGAGAGAGAGCTAAATGCCTTACAGCTCATGCATCTTGGGCAATTCTTTACAGATGATGGTAAGATGTACCAATGGATGGCAGCTTTGTTTGCAGTAATGAGGGCTTTGTTTCAGTCAGTTATAATGTTGAAGGGACTGAGCTGAAAAATGAATCATTACTGGACCTTGCTCGCAAGATTTGTATCATGACCAAGAAAGCAAGATCCAAGATACAAGTGGCTGACTGGAGCCTACTCTCATTGGATGTTTGGGTTTAGCTTTATTGATCAGGTTAAGTGGTCCATCATCAGGGGAAGCTTGGAGAAGGGCCACTGTTACTCCTCATCAAAAAGAGCCAGTTGAGGTTGTCAAGTTCGTTGGCAGATCTGAAGCGTGACTGAGAGTTTCTGTTGCCCAGACGCGGAGTGACGGAGATAACCGGCGTGGTTATCTCCTGAAGGTGTAGTTTGGAAGGTTTTGAGGGCTGGTAAGCCTGGAGACTCGATACAAAGTCTGGTGAGAACGATGACCGAGCAATGAATGAAACGCCGGCACTTCCTTAAGTAGTGTCGGCGTGATGACGTCAGCCGCCACGTTGGTGGCAGGAATGATTGGAATGCAGTCAGCGGGAGGAGTTCGTGACAGAGGTGGTGCTGGCATCAGATTATAATGACTTCTGGTGATCACGCCAACCCTTCATAGGGTCTCCCTTCAAAAATTGGTTTACATGGGAAACTCAATCAGTGACTGGAGATATTTAAATCATGACCTGAGACTAGATCCCAGATAGAAGTAGTTGAAATGAGTTCTCACCATAGCTTGGCCATGTTTAGCTTTGGAGATATGATGAGGTCTGTGAAGAGGAGCTGCTGCTGCTCAAAATACAAACAAAAATCAGCAGGGGTGGTTTGGAATGGTAATTGGTTCCTCTTCAAGCCCATGATGCAAAAATGAGTACACCCCAATTATAGTCTTAGGAGTAAAGCCACATGTAAGACTACAAGATTGTAATTAGACATTCAACCACAGGTGAGTCTAAAGAACGATTTAAGAGGTGTCCAGCAGACAGGTGACAATAAAAGAACACTTAACAAAGAAAAGCCCTTCCCATTTCATGCTGTCAGCAACGGTTCCACATAGAAGAGAAATTGCACAAAATCTGAGAAAGGAAATAATTTCTTTACACGAAAAAGTTGAGGGCTACACCAGCAAAGCTTTATATATCAGTCACAATACTGTAGCAAAAGTGATCCAAAACTTCAAGAAGTGCAACCATCTTACAGAGATGTCCAGGTCATCCATGGAAGTTAACATCTCGGCAGGAACATCTTCTGATGTTTCAAAACTGTATGGTGTCGTGGTGGCTGTGTCCTGTTGGCTGCATGGGTGCTGCTGGTGTTGCGTAGCTGTATTTCATTAATGGTATCATTAACTCAACAATGTACTCGTCTATGAAGGTGAGTGAAAGACCAAGTATGTCTCCTGATCTGAACCCAGTCCAACACCTGTGGGGAATTCTGAAGCAGCAAGTTGAGCATCACTCTCCATCCAGCATCCAGGCTCTAAAAGAGGTTCTTCTAGAAGAATGGAAAAAGATAGATAGATAGATAGATAGATAGATAGATAGATAGATAGATAGATAGATAGATAGATAGATAGATAGATAGATAGATAGATAGATAGATAGATAGATAGATAGATAGATAGATAGATAGATAGATAGCAATATGCCGCCAACTTGTTCATTCCATGTCTAGAAGACTTGGTGCTGTCCTTGAAAATCACGGTGGTCATACAAAATACTAGATAGTAGTTTTTGTTGTGGGGTGTATTCATTTTAGCTTCAACCCATTTTAGTAAAACTGAAGATTTTGTGATCTAAATTACATTATTAACCTTAATTTCATGTTATGAAGTTAAACAAGTGTTCAATAAAGCCCAGCCTTGTGAAAATTCAGGAAATTGTTCTGTTCTTCATTGAGCTACGGGTTAAATTTGTATTTTTTAACTCATTCACTGCCAATGACGACTAAAATCATCATTTGCATTTTTTTTATTGTTTGGGCATCGGAACAAACCCTCGCGCTGAGAGAACAAACATCTCAGTTCTGAAGCCGATCTTCATCCGCATATGTCACACGTCACATGATCAGGAAGCAGAAAATCCATGTGTTAAGAGATCGTTTTGGGTCGTTCCTGTAAAAAAAAAGTGAGGCGCGAACCGGAAAAGCGTCTGTCAATCACAATTCGACAAAGGATTATGAAAGAACGGATATTGCTGGAAACACGCGGATTCTTCCTGATGTAAGAGATGCATCTCCGCTTTGTTTAGGTTGTTTTGGCATCGACATCATCCTAGCGCGCAGCGTTCTGTCACTCTTAAAAGAACAGTAAAAACGGCGAGAAACGCTGGCAGCGAAGGCCTATAGCGATCAGGAAACGGCTGGCGGCGAATGAATAAAAGAGGCTGTACTCATTTATGTTGAACACTGTAGGATAGACAGTAACCAAACTTGCCAAATAGAGAGCTTGCTTCAGTGTATGAATGTTGTCATAATTAGTGTTGAAATTACATCTTTAAAAGTGTTACGCAATCAATAATGATTTATTAAGAATTAATTGTTATCATTTATGTCTATTTAATTGAAGTAAACTGGCATCCAAACATTAACTGAATTATACTGTATTAATTAAATGTATTGGGTGGTCACATTTTTTGCTGCTCCTTGCAAGTGTATCAAATCATCGGATGTATCGAAATATGAATTGTATCACCCAGAGAACATTTATAAATAATTACTACTGGATTTACCTTTGCTTTCCCACAGCAGCATACGGCCGATGGACCACCAGTTTATGCAACAGAGCATCCTCATTCATTTCGAAACAGTATAATATCTAATGGCCTTGCAAAAATGACCCAATAAACCTCTCGGCCAGAAAACATGGATGTTGTTAAACCATTCACACTGATGCATTTTGTAGGTGTAATTAAGTTCCCGAAATGAAATAATTTACCCTGCTCGCTCTGGTCGGCCAATCTGTAATTATGGCTGAACTCAGATCCTTTAATGTTTTAATCAAGTTGTGATACCGAACTGCTCCATTTGTAATTTAAAAATGAGCAGTGTTTAGGCAATGCCACATAACATGGGCGGGACTGTCCACATAACATGGGCGGGACTGTCCAACACTGGGCAAATATTCCTTATTTTCCATGCAGATTGCCTTGTGGGGGCAAAACAATGAGATTATTGCAATGAAAATCTGACCCAATGAATAAAACATTATAATCTCAAGAAAATATAGGCAGAGGGAAAATAGTCCAAACAATTTTTCATGAATTCAGAAACGGATGTTTATTGCTTTAAACGGGCAAAATGAGAAAGCTGTTCAAACAGGTTAGCTGCAGGGTGCCTTGCACTTTAATGGCTGCATGCTTTTCAGGAAGCTTCCCTCTCACTCGGTGGATTGATAATTATGCTGCAGCCATTAGATTATTTTAAACAGTAAAATCAACAACAGGAGCAAGGACACATGGGGAAAACCATTTACAGCGCCAGAGTCCCTGATGCTCAGAGTTAAGTTTGTCACCAAGGTGGTTGTTCGGGGTGACAAAACCCTTGGGGAACTCCCAGGAGCCATCGCCACAACACTTCAGTCAAGCTTCTAAGTGTTTTTAGCTCCTGATTGTATTTGTGATTACACAAAACCATTCAGGAGATGCCCAAGTTCCTCTTATTTATGACTCAGATGAATCTGATCTCTGTGGCGCTCGGCAAAGAGTTGCCACCACTTGGAGCAGGAAATGCCATGTAATATAAACACCTGGCAGCTCGTCATGTAGAGGTTGACGTCAATGTCAAAAGTCAGATCCAGTGACAGACGTGATTAAATATTTAAAAGTGTTGATAGTGCAACTGGAGAGTCTGCCTGCGCTACTGGGATACAGTCGCTCTAAAGAGGCCTTGTGGACATGAGCTGTTAATTTTCATGACTTGGATTTTCTCACCCAGAGACAAAACAAGTTGGCTTTTGCGGGCTCTCTGGCTCAAAAAAGAAAATATATTAAATAAAATTGTCCATAACTTTGGGTTGTATAAAAACCTGAGAAGTAAATTTATGAGCAGACGACTATAAATGTATTAAATACAATAACTGAAAGAATTATCCAGAATACATAATGAAGGTTCAGTGGATTTAGCTTGTTAATCATTGAAAGTCTTATCCGTCATCTTTGACAGTGGCTGCATTTTAAGGAGCAGGCAGTGCTGCTGTAATAATTTATAATCACCACAGTCACTAGTAGAGGAAAAAAGAGCTTTTTTAACCACTTTAATAAATTTTCTTGAATTCTTTTTTTTAATCTGACTATAACAGAAATGCATTTGGTTTGTCATTTTCAGTTATCATAAATCTCAGTTTTTGTAAACATTTGATAACTTGTGTAATCTGATTATTACCTATTTTGCCTTTTGATGCACATCAATGTAAAAATGCATTTAGTGAGAAAATCTTCACTTAAACCAAATCAGCAATCACGAGCAAATACAATATATTAAGTCAAGTGACAGTGGGAAGAAAAACTCCATCTAAACCAGACGATCCTTCTGCCTTGACCAGTTGCAGTGTGTAGTATCCAGCCACTAGAGGGCAGTACATATATACATTTCAGGGTAATTTTATGCCACATCTTCCTGATTGTCGCTAGTTAAAAAACATTACAGTAGATGTTACTTGTGAAGCAGAAAGAATGCAACTTTGGCGTGACTCCTCGGACTTTGATGGTTCTTCCAGTATTTCCATAAGAGAATGCAAAGCCAATTGTTGTTTTCAGGCGTTGTACTTTTGGGATCTGCTTGGGGGCTTGCACCTACCGATGATGACATCATACTACAGTACTATGGCTCGGTCAAAATAAATTGCATTTCTTTTTCAAATCTGTTCTCTTATGTATGCTTTGGGAAACAATTTGTGTTTCTTACTGTCTAAATGTTTTCGAACAAGGTTAACGTTACTTCCAAAAGTTGTATGTTCAGCTAGTGGTCTGGTGTGATGTCATCAACAGGCGCAGGACCCTAACGCTGGGGACACACCGGCCGCGGAAGCGCCGAGAAGCGAATCGCTCACGAAATTCGGCCGCTGCTCGCCGCTCCTCAGTTCAGATCAGACGCGCCCCAGTCGAGGCGCGCCTCGGCTCAGCTGTAGTTTTTCTTTCAAACACTTGGTGTCCTCCATTTCCTCTCTGCCTTTTCTCAGCTCTTTTCCTCTACGTGTGTGTGTGTGTGTGTGTGTGTGTGTGTGTGTGTGTGTGTGTGTGTGTGTGTGTGTGTGTGCGTGAGAACCTATGGTATGAGTTGTTTCTGCCAGTTGAATCTCTTGGAACCTGCTCCAATTCTGCAGCTGTATCCTAGCAGGTTCTTCCAAAATGGGTACATAAATATATTTTATATACATATATATATATATATATATATTGTATGTACGTATATGTACGTACATTTATGTCGATGGTAAATAACCGTGGTTTTCGGGGGTCGTACAGCTCCTTGTGTTTCTCAACTTCCATAATTAATTTAAAGTCATCCATCTTAACTGCTTGCCTCAGACTTTCTGCCTCTCCGTCCTGTTTGCTCCAGAAAAGACACCCAAAACCACACCCCCTTCACGTGGTCACACACGCACACAAGTTCGATGTGTGTGTATGTGTGTGGGTGTTCGTGTGGTTTTTCTGCAGTGTCTGATTACGAATACATTTGACTATTGTGGAATTTTATTTTGAAATGCTTTATTTTGTTAAATTTACCGGCCTGCCTCTTATGTCTAGGTTTGACTTCCTGCCAGAATTGACACGATTCGCCCGCGGCTCGCGAAAAAAATAGAGCCAACACCGAAATGATCGCTGCACGCGCGAGGAGCTGGAGCGCCGGCGCGAGGCGATTCACGGCGCTTCGGTGGCCCATGTGGTCTATAGAATAGCTTAACAAGGGCGCCGAATGAAGGCGGTCCCATTTTCGCGGCGCTTCGCGGCGCTTCCGTGGCCGGTGTGTCCCCGGCGTAAGCTGGCCAGAAGGAAGCATGGCATCCCCCAAAGAGGCTAGACCCACACCTTATGTACTTTAGACCTCATTTTTATTGTTATATGGTAAAAAGATGACAATAATTTTCAACAACTGGACATCATTTTATTCATTTCTAACATTTTGATGGATATTTCCAGAGACTAAAGGTAAAAACTACTGATCGTCTCTTTAAGCTACATCTACATGAATCTGGATATTTAAAGATGGAATATGGAAAATAAAAATTTAAAAGCTAGATTTTTTTTTCAAAAATAACCTCCACCGTTTAGTAGTGTGCATATTTAATTTACAGTTCTTTCTTTGAAAGCTATATTAAAAAAACAAAATTAATTAATCAAAAATTTTATTTTGACAGGCACAACACTGTGTTTATGTTTACAGCTACCAGCTGCTAGAGGGCACTGTTGCCTAAAAAGTTGGCTCGGCAAGACGAGGCTGGGACTGTGGAAGGCCCAAGCCCAATACGCGCACTTCCACACTTGTGCCCTTCAATTGTGCAATCCTGGCCAGCAGTGTCCCGATTCTCAAGTGTGGAAGTTGACCACGCCCCTTTTGCACCGTTGAACCACACTTCACCGAAGTCTGTATCGATGCGGTCGATTACACCGCATTGGGGAGCATTGCAATTATTTGCACACTTGTGTGCCACACACTCAAAGTCTTACTGCGCACTTTTTCCAAGTTTGCTGAAGACCGCAGGGCACAGTGCGAGTATTGGGATTGGACCTAAAATGGCGGACTTGACAAGTCAAGCAGCTGATTCGGAGCCCAGAAGATGTTCTAATGGAAAATACTGTTGTAAAATAAACTTATTACTAGAAATTAGTTATTACCCTGTATGAATTGTCCCTGGTGCCTGCTGGTAAGTTGACGTGTCAGCAGTGTACCAACATTTCTACAGCTGGAAAATTAGTTCTGCTGTTGCAATACCACATCTGAACACTAGAGTTCAATAGAGTGTCAGTTTTCCATATTTAACCTTTAAATAGGTTTTTACTCATGTTTACAAAAAATGCAATATCCTATCAAAAATGAGGCAACAAATTCCGAATGTAGAGCAGGGGTGCCCAATCCTGTGTGGAGGGTCGGTATCCAGCAGGTTTTGTGGTTTGTCTGCTCCAACACACTTGATTCGGTGGTTGAATCACCTGTGCAGCAGCTCATTAGTCTTTGCAGAAGCCTGCTAATCACTTGCTGATTGAAATCAGGTGTGATAAAGCAGGGTTAAAACCAAAACCTGCTGGATACCGGCCCTCCAGGACCAGATTTGGGTACCCCTGCTTTAGAGTTTCCACACAAACAGCAAATGCAAAATACAGAAAAAGAACATTAAGTTTGGCTGAAAACTATCATTTTTCTTTGATACCGTTTTACATTTCCTCATCTAATAGTTTTGAAGTGACAGAATCAGGAAAATGTGAGACAAATGTAGATAGGAGCAGAATAGATTTCTCATTATTAAAAATGTGTTTCCAGTTGACACCAAAACTATTACTACAAATATTCTGCTTGGCAAGCCTTTTTAAAAAATATTTCTTTTCCTCACTGAAGGGAAAAAAATTGTGTATACACAGAACATGCAAATGCAGCATAAATGAGCTATTTTAAATTGTATCCAGACTTTTGTGTGTGGGGTCTTAGAGATTATTCAGTAATTTGATGAAAGCTTCTTTTGTTGTTCGCAAAACAAACAGGGGAACTCTTAAATGTGGTGTCACATGTATACTATAAAATCACAGAAGCTTCTGCGATGTTTAAAGTATATGTAAATGTGTTGTGCCTTTTGGAAATAATAGCACAGACTTCCAATCTTTTCTAATTTTCAGATATTGGAAAGAATGTTCAGCAAATACAAGAGAAACAATGTAAATGTGCATCCAGATCCCACCAATCACATCAAGTAAATGCTTTACAACAACAAAACATGCTTAGTGGTGGATTATCACTTCTTATCTGCTGATTGCTATGGTTACACCAGTTTGACATTTTCTTTAAACAGATCCTGTCACAGTCTGAAGGAAGTTTGCAAAACTTTCAACATTGTTGCTTGATTGAAGTTCCTGGATAGAACTTTCAAGGGCAGGTGATTTTTATCTACCTATTTAATGTCTGTGTCCCTGTTTTAAATCCCAGGCATTGAATGCACCGTGTGTCCTTTACCGTTTAGCTAGGCAAGGCAATAAAAGGACTTTATGACAGCCTTTTATCTTTATGTTCTTTTAACTTTGAACAAGAGGAGAGCAGTGTTTTTATTTTGTCTGTTTTCCATTGAAACACTCGTATCTGACATGAGGAACTTTTCTATAAAAACAGAATTCAGCAAGAGGACTTTTCACTAACTGTTGTTGCTGATTAAGCAAGCTAATAAAGGAAGGTTCAGCCAATCACCTGCCAAGTGATTCTTAAAAATGTCCTTTTGCTCACAGCTTCCAACTTTCCAGTTGGTTTTGTGCAACTAACCATCTGGCATGTCAAGTTATAAAATGATAAAATGCTTCTTTGGCGCAAGAAAACAGAATTAAACCTAATCAAAACAAGTTGGTATCAATTAAATGACAAATAAATTAGTTTGAAAGCTTGTCTTTTGGATTAGGTTGAACATTTTGTTTTATCCCAACATAGATGGCATTTGTCTACAATAAACAAAAAGGTTGATCCGTTAAAACTTTGTTGCTTTTTTCTAAACAGTCACAAAGTAATGTTGGAGTTTTGTGGCATCAAATGCAAACAAAATACTTACAATTGTTATACAGTTTATAAAGCTGCTTCTAAAAGCTCATTGTGGTAGCCATAGTGACAATTTGCGGTTTATTTCGGAGACCTCACTCCTGAGTCTCTGCAGTCGTAATGCACAAAAAACATTAAATAAGCCTCATTAAATTGTCATTGTGTAAAAACTAAGGTTAAGCTGAGGCTGAAAATTAGTGAAACCATCATTTAAAAATTCCACAGATCTGAAAAGAATAAACATAAATTCCGTTTGTGTAACAACAAACAAAAAAAGATATCAAAATGCTAATTTAGTCAGATAACATCCAACTTTCTGTGTTCTATTTAGACTTTAAATGAGGCTTCTGCCATGTTCCCCACCCAAGGAGGAAACTCTACCTGCCAAAAGTGGCCAACAACAATTACAGTTCCCCCCTCATCCACTAGGGGCTGGATCCAGAAAGGAGCAGGTTCCCACTGACTTCACTACAGGAATAAACATGATTACAGCCTGAATCAAAAAACATTTTAGATATAATATTTCAAGATTAGCATCAATAGAGTGATGCTTTCTTTTGTAACAGATCTGTTTGAATTTAGGTAAAGTTTGAAATTTTGAATAATGAGATGCATATCCATTTGATTGACAGGTAGCAGATGAGACACCGGTGCTAGCACTAGCAGCTTGCCCTTCTGCTTGCTCCAGAGAAGGCCTCAGCCTCATTTTGAAAGTGTCACAGCCTAGAAGGTGGAGGGTAAGAAGAGTCGCTCAATTGCGGTTTCCTGGCTAAAATCGGCCACCAACCTCCCTTTGCTTTGGCTAGCTCGGTTAGCTACATCAGCTCAGATTTTGATGGGTGTCAAACATCTGCCCCGACCTTCACAGCCCTGTTGTAAGCTTAATTTGTGTAATTTCAAGTAGTGACGAGACCCGTGACACAGCCAAGATGGCGGTGATGGGAACCACCCACTGGGTTTCATTTCAGCTCCAACAGTGCGGAGGCCCCCGTACATTTTATATGCACCATGGCTTTACCTCATAGTGCCTGGAAGATGGCTGGGTTTACCTTATTGCATTGTCAAAATCTCTCTTTTAAAACTTTTATCTACTCATTATAATTCACTTATAACCAAGCTCAAAACACAATATTTATGATCCACTTAGATGATTAGTTTCTTTGTGTCTTCACATAAAACCTGCAACTCTAACATGTCTTTTAAACACTTTAGTCCCTTTTTGTCCCTGAAAACGGATCTAACATACACACAAGTACATTTTATTACCATGAAATTTTCACTTACAGTTTCAAACGCATTAATTTTTTTCTCCATTTCTTATGAAATGCAGTTTAGTATCGACTCAGGTTCTTCAATCAATAATACAAGAAAAAACCTGCAAGACATAGTAGAAATGAGTCTAAAGTAGAGAAGGGTAGTAAATTCTCAGCTGGATGAGGCTTTTTATGGAGTATGGAGGTAAGGGATATAAGCAGAGAGAGGTAATGGAGAAGTCCCCTCGGGAGGAGCCAGCCTGGAAGTAAAACCACCTCCCTAAATTGGATTAATATTGCATGGGCGCTTGTGCAGGGCTCACTCTTTTCATATGCACTGATCACTTCATTTCCTTTCACGTCCTTCAAAGAGGGAAGAAAAGTTACCAAAACTTTAGTAAAAATTTGGGCAGCACAGAGAACACTCGCTATAATAACTACCCTGCAGACAGCGCGCGAACACAGTTATGTTGCAGCATCAGACGATAATTGTCAGGTGATTTGTGTGAATAACTGTTTTTACAGAGTCTGGGTGCTGACATGGTTCCGGTAGGAGATGTTATTGTGAAGCCTGCAGGTTTGTGCTTGCATGGCGCTAAAAATGACGCCCTTGGCTTCTCAGCTAAGGCTAAAATTATGTTTACATCTGCCTGATTTTTGCAGAGAGACTTTGGTAGACTTTTAAATGCTTAAATAAATAGTTTCAGGCATTGTCTTTCAGTGTGCAGGACGATTATGTGTGTGGGAGCAACATGAACTCAGGAGAAAAGGGGGACATGTTGTTGTGGGTTCAGCAGTACCACCTGATGTCCTGACCTCACTGGTTTTTGACCCCTTGTGACTCAAAAAGATCCAAAACAAACAAGCAAAGAAACACGTGGAAGACCTTACGTGATTTTTCAGACATTCTGGATTTTTAATATTTTTTGTAGAACCTATAATTAACGTTTTATTCGCGTACTAAACGGCCTCTGATGAAACTGTGTTTACATCCATCCAGACTGAGGAGCTATCAGAAAATGTTTTATCTACAATAAATTGTAAGAACATTTTTGATTAAAAGGAGCTCTCCCTGAATAAGTAGAACAAATGTAAGTTAATTAAGACAACTCCACAGTTCTGGGTCCTCATATAAACGTGCATGGTCCCAGCTGGTCAAGATGTCAGCAATCTGCTTTGGATGTGGGTCCATGTAGACCTTTCAGTAACTTAAGAAATGGTTCCTGAATCATTGCCCTTACAGCAGAAATGTTACATCCCTCTAGATGTGACCTCTTGATGAACCGTAAGTGCATATTTTTTTTATTATTGCTGGTGATATTTATACTAGTAAACAAATATCAAATTCTATGTTAATTGTGTAATGTAAAACTGACAGCTGTGTAATGGTTTGTAAAACACGAAACAAAGGGCCATTTTCAAGATGGCAGCAACATGTGAAATTTTTCAGAATTAGTCCTAAAAACTTTTCCAGAAGAAACAGATATTTACTGAAACCATACTTTTGCAAGAGAAAAGGAAAATATTTTCATTTAGCAGTCACTTTTATCCAAAGTGACTTGCCAGTTTAACTCGAACGTGCATGTAATCAGCATGTGGAGGGAAGCCAAAGTCTTCGGAGAAAACAATGTAATATGGAGAACATGCTAACACCAGGCAGAAAGGTTGCAGCTGTGATTTGAACTTGCAACCATCTTTTTGCCTATGCAGCTAGTTACAAAAATGTCCACAAATAAAAAACAGCAGCACACTTTTTTCCCCCCACTTGATTGTTGTGGCTCTTAGCAAACTGCCTTAAAGTTGTAATTCACAGTTGTTGAAAAATATTGGTGGTTTCGTAACAAATAACCATAAAAATCAGATCTAAATACATGAGAGCGGGTCTAAGTCTCAATACCAATATTTGCATCGTGCCCTGCTGTCTTCAGCAGAGTGCACTTGGAGGAAGTGTGCAGTAAGGCTTTAAAGGAGACATAACATGAAAAACCCACTTTTTTATCCATTAACACGGTGTGTTTCACATTTTAAGTGTCTAAGTGAGCAAAAAGGCTTATATTATTCACTGGAGTTGCTATTTAGATATTTAATAATTAAGTTTTGGGCATATTTGTCCACCCGTTCAGTTTTTACATTATCTATTACACCAGTAATTAATTTAGTGAGGATAACTACCAAATATGGTAATGGCCCTCGGCTAAACACAGAGCCAATCCGCCATTTTTTCTTCTCGCTAAGATTTTTTGTAGTCCTATTCGAAAAATGCAGAATGTCTGGTTATTTTAGCCACACACAGCTCAAAACTGTTCCTCGTTTTAAGGAAGGGTGGTGTGGCAGTATTTAAACCCAGGAGCTGATGACACTACTGCTAAAAAAAACACAGAAGAAAAAGTAGTGTGTTTGCGTTTGTTTGTTTGTGTGTGTGTGTGTGTGTGTGTGCGCGCGCGCGCGTGGTTCGTTCGTTCTGTCTCCAGGCTAGTGGCTAAGTACTGAGGGCTTCATCTATCTAAAAGGAGTTATTTCCATCTGAATTTGGCAGCACCGGGACACAGCAGCAGAGCGGTAAGCTTCATATCACTCTAAAATGTCGACAAACTTTACTTTAGATTTACGGGCATTAGCAGCACTAAAGCGTTAGCATCCGGCTTGCTATCGCTAGCACAGTATGCTAGTAAAGTTAGCACCCAGATTAATGTGGATTTGGCTGATTTTCGTGGAATAAAACGTGATTTCTGATCAACGCCTTCTTTTACACCAGATGATAACCTCCCACTGATTGTAACAGCAGAGAGCCTGTGTGTTGTGAGTGTGATGTAATCTTAGCATCCAGTAAATAAAGTCCCATATCAGCTAAAATGCAGCGTGACAAAGTCATTAAAGTGCGTCAACACAGTGGATTTAATAGAGTTTTAAAGAACGATCTCTAAGTGAAGTGAGGTTAGTTTTTTGTCTCACTGCAGATATAAAAACTAACTCTGCATCAGTCAGACGCAGCAAAGCTCACCGTCTGTATGAGCGTGAGCGTCGGAAAGCTGATAAAATTGGCTGTAAAATAATTAAAACAAAGTAAAAATGTTCCTTTGCTTTTTAGAGTCCACATCCAGAAGACTGGAGCCGTGTTTCACTGACAGGCTGTCAGACTAACGCCCTGATGAGCTCAGCTGGGACAAACTGGTCTGATGTTTAGGTAAGTGAAGATCTGCTTCTCCAAGTCCTTGAGATGCTAGTAGAGCTGAAACAACTAATCGATTTAATCGATTATAATCGATTATTAAAATAGTTAACAACTTTTTTAGTCATCGATTAGTTGTTTAATAATCATATTTTACCGCATAAAGTCTATTTTTACCTCAATCTGACATCGGTTACAAGCTGTTAAATTTGCCGCCAGTGTGTGGCAGTAATGAGCCACTGATCTACCAGTGGTGCCGTAGAAGAAGAAATGAGCCAATGAGTGCCCTCGGTTTTCATGACGTATCACGTTACTGACGCTCATCTTGCTGTGAGAGATGGCGGAACAAGAGGAAATACGGAAGAAAAATAGAAGCGACAAAACTGAAGAGAAACCCCGGACAAAAACCTCACGAGTATGGGAGCACTTTACTCTAGATGCCTTGAAAAGACGGGTGACCTGTAAAATATGCAAAAACCATCTAGCATAGCACGGAAGCACGACGTCCCTAAGTGAACATTTGAGACGAAAACATGTGGGGGCTGATGCAGCAGAGGAAGAGCACCGCGGTCAAGTGAGCCGTCATTTGGAAGAGCCAGCCCGGTAAGTAACAGAAAATAAACAAGCTGGACTTAGTGTTTTAGCTGAGTTCGTTATACTGGATGTTAAACATGTTTTTTTGCCGCGTCAGTCTACGGTGTTCTACTTCTGATTGACTAGATGCCATCGTGAATGTCCTCCGTGTTGTGAATCGTGCGCTTGCCAAATTCAGCACGTCTGTTTATAAGAATGTTCTCGTTAAGAGAAAAACGGCACAAACCCATAACTATGTTCCTCATTCAAAAAAGGACAACTCCGCGGTGAAAAATTTACAGACGAGCTGTGTCCAGGTGAATATAACGCTGCATAGTTGTACGCTTTCAATTTTTAAATACAGGAGAAATTCAGAAAAAGTCGTTTTTTTACTATTAAAAGGCTGTTTTACCGTCTAACGCTGTAAAACGCCTCACAACACATTTTTATCATGTTTCTTAAACTGTATTACACAAAATAAACATTTTTCACATTTCTCTAGCTAATTTAAACACTCCCGACTCAAAGTAAAAACCTCATGAGCTTCTTACTTAGAGCTTTTTAATAGTAAAAAAATTAGAATTTTTTCTGAATATCTCCTGTTGCGGGCTATTTTGTAGAACGTAACCCTCAAAATAAATGATCACTGTATATTGTTAATTAATTCAAATAATATAATATTGATTTAGTGTTGTAGTGTGTGTGCTGCTTTATTTTATATGTGTACTTATTTCAGTCTATTTGTGTTTCTTATGCAGAAAAAAAAACAAGCAACGATGGACAACTACATGGGGAACAAGACACTCACCCCCCAGCAATTCATACCACTTACAAACTCTATTCTAAACATGCTGGTAAAAGACATGAGGCCACTATCCATGGTGGAAGGAGCAGGCTTCCAGCTAATGCTAAAAAATTATTCTGGACTGATATTTTGCACTGTTTAGCTCATTTTATACTGCTGACTGTGTTCATGTGCAATAAAATAGATTGCAGTCAACTGCACAATTCTCTTATGTTTTTTTTCTTAACTGAAATGCATCCATCACTTGTATAGGTTAAATAGCTAAACAATAACAAACCGATTAATCGAAAAAATAATCAACAGATTAATCGATTATGAAAATAATCGTTAGTTGCAGCCCTAGATGCTAGTAAAAAATAATTTAGCCAGCTTGCTAATGTTACTTTTCTTCTCCTCTAAGGAACACAGAACGTTCAGATGTTGGCGTTTCACGTCACCTACTGAGGAAGGAGACCCACCAGTAAAGAGACGGTCTGGACCAGACCAAAGTGAGTGATGACACACCTCAGCCACCCTCATCATTAAGAACACCTCACCCCCTGAATCACTCCGTCTGATGACAGCAGAGTGATTTATTTGATGTTTTACTTGTTTAGTCTGTTTAGAAATTATTGAATTACATTATTTTCTGTAATCGACCATCTGATCTGGATGTGTGCAGAAAAACATTCCCCAAATTCAGCAGCAGCTGGCCTACAAAAACAGCTGCAGCATGTAGTAAGTCTGTCTGCACTGCTCTCTAATGAGCTTCCTTTCATAAGGAATCATTTGTATAATTTTAGTGTCACTATTTTATTACATTTGTAGGAAAATATGAAGTCACTGCAGCAAAGTGAACTTGTGAACAAACACAAACGTGACTATAAACATGAAAGCTAAAGAAACAACTTTCCTAAAGCTGCTTGTAAACAAAATATGTCATTAAAGTTATTGTCTATCATTGCAGAATATGGCGATGACATCATGGAACTGGTCTTTGGAAAAGTTTTCCCTGAACCAACTCCGTTTCTAGATGAGGTAGAGAAGATCTGCATCTCACCAACTCTCTGGTCTCAGTATTCAGACAACGGAGGTCTCCCACTGTTGTCCAGGACCAGTTTGAAGCCCACATACTGCCCCTCCCTCATCATCAGGAAACATCAATCCGTATCCTGAGGACAACAGAAGACGGCAGGAGGACAGGAACTCTGAGACCTAGACACCACCAGCACCGAGACACAAAGCACCTGTGTGCACAACGCCTGTTTTAACTACTAAAGCCTGTTTATTATATTGTTCTACTTATTTGCTGTGAGGTTAATACTTAGAAAATTTGTATATTAATGTAAACAATAAAAAAATCACTGATTGTATGCTTTCTTTTAGATGTAATGGTCCAAACTCAGCCTTGTAGACATTTATTGCATCCTGTAGGTAAATACACAGAACAGGCTCAGGTCCAGGATGACCCAGCATGCTCTTCTTCCATTCTGGCTGTTAGGGATTGTATCAATAACTCAATGCCTACTGATGTTTTCACCTAACGGTATTTATTTAGAATGCAGGTAAGATTTAACTATATTTGTTAGCAAAGCAGACTGATCTTGGGAATTTCACTGCAGCACTGATGTCCACCTCTCTGTACACATTAGAGAGAATTACCACTTTACAGCTAAACACATTTAATAAAGATATAGGCTACGCATTGCAGACAATAAAAACAAAGTTGTAAGCATTAGAATTATAATGATGACATTAAAGAACACTTGGAGGAATGTTCTTTATTTTTGACTAGAATCTCAACTCTTTAAATTAAAATGTAACTGCTTTTTATCCATTTTCAGCCATTAAGACACCCAATATAAAATAAGACTACTTATAAAATTATTTATAATTATATGTATGTATATAGATAGAGATCTTAATAAAATATATTCTTTGAATGGTGTTTTAATGAGCTGTATCATTTTTTTAAACATTTTTTACAGAAATAAGCAAGCAGCATTCCTTGTGTGTGTGTGTGTGTGCGCGCGCGCGCGTGTGCCTGCTCGCTTGTCCCTCCGTCGGCCGTGACGGGTGTGTGTGAGTGACTACAGACAAATGCATGAGAGAGTTAGCAGCCATGAAACAGCTTGATGAACTACTCTCCCCACGTGTTTTAAAAATGCTATGCTAAATCTGCTATGCTAAATAATGATTTCTCTATAGAACTACAAAGTCCGACTGGGGGAGGAGAGTACAGGTCTGCACTATGGAGGGGGGCAGAGTTTACAGCTCCTCCTCCAGTTTAAAGAGACAGTACCCCAAAACGGCTCGTTCTCAAGACTCTCCTCAGAACAGGGGTAGATGAGGGTCTGTAGAGCAACAATAATGAGGAAATCAGACCAAAGAACTGCAGTTCCACTGTTTTTAGACCCCCAACTGAAGGATTTAGATGTAAAAAGGAATAACTTAAAAGCATGTTATGTCTCCTTTAAGTGCATGGTACACTTATGTGCAGATAATTGCAGAATTGACATAGGTAGCATTGCGCTGTCGACCACCATGCATGCCAGAATGGTGGTCGCTGTGCTAGTTTAAAAAAAAACCTTTAACAGGTTTCAAAGAAACAACCAAACAATTATTTGAAACACATTTACATTCATTGCTACTTTGCCTGAAACATTCAGAGCATCAACTAATCATTCTAAAATGAACAACTTTCATTGGAAAATATATATTTTCAGAAAAGGCACAGTGTGTGATATTTTTACCTGTTCACTATCAAATCCTGTGTTTCCAGTTCACAAACTTGTCCTTTTTCACTAATATTTCTGACCAACATCAATTCTAAATATTCCTCTCAATTTCAAATTATACATTTTTATATACATAAACTATGGTCGACCCTCCATGGTCATCCACCATCTTAAGATACAGTAGCTGTTTAGGGACATACGAGCTCCACGTTACCCGTTTGGACTATGACTGTAACCTGAAAGAACCAGCAGAGGGCAGCAGTGCAATCTGGAAGCATGGAGTCTGCTAATTCAACTAAGAAATAGAAAACAATAGCTACACCATTGCTGTACTTGTTAGTTTGAATAAAAAATTAAATCAAAAGACACATAAAATTTGTCAATTCGTCATCATGTCCGACACAAGGAAGACGCATACGTTCAGATCCCCGCCCGCTATTATCTGGACGCCACGCCAGCCTCTGGTTAGTGTGTCTCTGACTCCCAAACTCACCTCAAGTTGTTCATCCGTCTTTTCCTAGTACTAGAACTCCCGATAAGGTCCCAACGTGTCCGTTCCAAATTAATTCTACTCAAGTCTCCTCTCTTCCTGCAGCCTGCCGTCTTGCCCAACATGCTCCAGCGCTCATCCGCTAGCCAGTGGCTAATCAGTGCTGTTTACTTTTTCTCCACAACACTTCACTAACGGCGATGTAGTTCTCCACGCGTTACTGAGACGTTCCGACTCAGAGGGCTTCTTCTCAAACGTTACCTTTAGACTTTGGTCTCCTTTTGCTGGTAATCTGTGGGAGTTACACACCGTACACAGCATCTCCCTGGCTCTAGCTGTGGCTAACTAGTAGCTCGGTAGCTTGTGACACTGATCTCCACCACACCAGCCATGAGCCATGATTAGCTGGTGGATAAGTCAGCATTGTTTACTTGATGTCCACAGCGTGTCCCCAGCTCATCAACACTCCATCAGTCGTAGTTAACGATCATCCAGTGATCACTCCATATCCATATAAGCTGGTAGCGGCAGCCAGTTTTGTTTACATTGAGCGGTGCGCTCCGTGATCCACGTGAAATGGGTGTTGTGGGAAATTATGTCCCCCTGAAATATCCTGTTTCCCTTAGGCAGTCAGGAGCAAATATTTCCAAATCCACACAACTTATTGTCCATTATGAAAACTAAACTACCTTTCTTTCTTTCTTTCTTTCTCTCTTTCTTTATAGAACATGCAAATCAATAGACAACCCAAAGCATTCAAAAAGTATCCAAAAAGAAACCCACACATATGTGTATGCATATACTATATATATATATATATATATATATATGTGTGTGTGTGTGTGTGTGTGTGTGTGTGTGTGTGTGTGTGTGTAGAACATGTTCAATGGGAAGGGAACGAAGCTCTGGTAGCTTATATAATCCCCCCCCCCCCCCCCCCACACACACACACACACACATCAAATTTCAAGAAAGATAAAACAAAAAAATTAAATATTTTCCCTACACTGACTTTCATTGCCATTTTCCTATAACATGTTTTATCCTCAATCACACAAACAAAATTTACATTTTCTTATGGTCCCCCCCCCCCCATGCTCACAGCTCCCAGTTCACCAACAATAGACAATTACAATCAAATGCAACACCCTTACAACTTTTCCTCCTCCTCCATGTAATTGATTAGTATATATTTTTTATACTTCTCTTTAAACTTATGCAATGAGGGACTTTGCTTTAGATCCTCACTTAGCTTATACCTCAGATAAAAGATGGTTAAACTGAGTGGGATTTCATCTTTTCACATAACTTTCGAAAATGATAAAGAAGCTTGCTGCAAAAAAGTGAACAATAATGTTTTTACTGTATCTTTTTAATTGTTTTTAGGAGGAAATACAGATAAGAAATCACAAGCATAACATTATTACAATACATTACATCATTTTCCTTTAAAAGTTTATTGCAAATGTTGTGAAAATTGCCAGAAGTGCGATCTTCTGACACGGGGGGACAGAATATTTCAGGAGAACACAATTTCTCACAACACCTGACCTCCCGGCTGACGTCACCCCTCCTCCATGTGTGAATCGTGACCGCTTCAATAACAGAACTAGCTTGCTTCCTGCAGAACTGGTAGGCTGATAAAACAGTCATAATTATAAATGCTTTCTAAAAAAGGTCGAGTAGCTTGTTTTAAGCTTTGTGTGGGTTAGGCTAGACAGGTTCGAAATCCACCGCAGCTGCAATACTTTCTCTGAACTGCATGGCTGTTATGGAAATTTTATATTTCATTACTTTAGTCCTGTTAACAAATCTATTAACTGAATGTCCTGAAAGCATTCACACACACACACACACACACACACACACACACACACACACACACACACACACACACACACACACACACACACACACACACACGCACGCACGCACGCACACACACACACACACACACACACACACATACACACACACATATATTCTTGTTCTCCCAAACACACACACACACGCTCTCTCTGTCACACACATGATCCACTCCAATTCCTTTCTTATCTTTTTGTATAAATAAACTCTGTGACCAAATATTCGGAGCATTTGCCCTGTGCACTTGCCACAAATCATGATTTGGTTGATGTCTGCCTAATTGTCTCTTGTCCCTCTCTCTAGCTGCAGGAAATGGGTTTATTGATACACATATTGATAAAATCCCTAACAACAGCGCTAAAGAATCACATTTTTTCATCACAATTTCAATGGATTTCACACACGGGGCCTTTAAGCCCGTTGTCCTGCAGCAATGGATTGTAGGTAATCCGCTTCGCTCTAGTGCACATCAATACAGACTTGGGTGAAGTGCAGATCAAGGGTGCAAAAACTTCTGCACTTGAGAATTGGGACACCCTACACACTCGCACCCCCGGACGGGATTGCGCAGTTGAAGTGCGCAAGTGTGGAAGTGCAAGAGTTGGGATTGGGCGTAAGTCTCTTTATTTTCTACAGAAGCCCTTAAGGTCAAAACACATTTGCGGATTTGTAAAACAGTTACAAAACTTTCACCATTAATAAACACATGCTGTTTTACACATTAACATCAGTCAATGACAACCAGTGTTGGGCAAGTTACTTCAAAACTGTAATGCATTATTTATTACTTGTTACCCTCATTTTAAAGTAATTAATTACATTACAATATTACTGATTTAAAAATGTAAGGCATTACACTACTGTTGCATTACTTGAAGTACCTTTCAACCAAAACAACTTCAATATGAATCTGGTAATCTGACGCTCAGTGAGCTCATGACATATATGTGGAAAGTGATGTGGTGTCTGAGCTAGGATTGCTGTTAAAAACAGTCAGATAGTGCTTTAAAATGATTGTTTATTAAATAAAAGCAACAACAATCTGTACTCTCAGCACGCTGCCATCTTATATTAACTGAGCAGAAAGTGAGGTGGTGGGGGCTCCAAGCCTATATTTGCCTTGGTCCCCAAATGCCTTGATACGGCCCTGGATGTTGGACTGACTTCTGGGGTGATCTGATTCTATCACATGTATAAATATTAAATGCTTATATATTATTGCTTTTCACTGGTAAAAATGTGTATTGGGGATATATCTACCTATTTTTTTCTTTTCAAGCACTTTGTTTTATTTTCTTGATTTTATTTGAATAATTTCCTGCCCTTTCTCTCTCTAACCTTCCTGCATGCTGCATGTTTTCTCCGTCTTCCAGAAAAACAGTTTCCTAGATTTCCTACTTTCTAACTAATCAGCCAAAGGGATTTACCAAATGCAAAAAAAAAAATAAATAAATAAAAAAAAAATAAATAAATAAATAAAAAAGCTTCATATGCGCTGCGCTCCAGCAGCAATGAGTTGAAATCACCGGGGCACAGATTATGAACTCAGCTGAAAAGTACATGAAGTACCAGAGAATATGGGCGGATATAAACGATCGCAAACGAATGACTTTGTTTTGGTGGAGCGATTTTGTGAATATAACAGTGGCTGCGCGCAGGACGCAGCTGGAGTATTTGAGCCATTGCAGCTCTGCACAGAAAATGCTCGCAAAGCTGAGTCCATAAATGACGTAATATATGTATACTGGATCTTTTTTCAGGCTTCCTGCAATTTGAATTTTTAGGAAACCTGCATCTTGATTCTGGGTTTAAAAATGCACTGTAATTACCACGTTACTGACAATTGTACCGAATAAATATTACCATTTTCTTTCCCTGTAATGCCTTACATTACCACATTACAGCAAAAAGCAATGCATTACAGTAATTAATTACTTTTGTACTGCGTTACTCCCAACACTGATGACAACTACAGACCAGTTGCCCTGACATCCCACATCATGAAGGTCCTGGAGAGACTCCTGTTGGTCCACCTGAATGAGCAAACTAGAACATATCAGGACCCGCTGCAGTGTGCTTATCGCCATGGAGTTGGAGTTGAAGATGCCATCATCCAGCTGCTTCAACCAACCCACTGTCATCTGGACAAAGCAGGCAGCACCGTGAGGGTCATGTTCTTTGATTTCTCCAGTGCATTTAACACCAGGCTCTCGATTTACCGGTCGATCTATGTCCCAATCCTCACCTATGGTCATGAGCTTTGGGTAATGACCGAAAGAACGAGATCGCGGATACAAGCGGCCGAAATGAGTTTCCTCCGTAGGGTGGCCGGGCTCAGCCTTAGAGATAGGGTGAGGAGCTCGGACATTCGGGAGGGACTCGGAGTAGAACCGCTGCTCCTCCGGATCGAAAGGAGCCAGTTGAGGTGGTTTGGGCATCTGGTCAGGATGCCTCCTGGACGCCTCCCCGGGGAGGTGTTTCGGGCATGTCCTGCCGGCAGAAGGCCCCCGGGTCGACCCAGGACACGTTGGAGAGGTTACATCTCCAATCTGGTCCGGGAACGCCTTGGGGTCCTGCCGGAGGAGCTGGTGGACAAGGCCGGGGAGAGGACGGCCTGGAGCTCCCTAGTTGGGATGCTGCCCCCGCGACCCGGACCCAGATAAGCGGAGGAAGACGAGACGAGACGAGACGAGGCATTTAACACAATCCAGCCTGATGTACTTTACCAGAAACTCCAGAAGACACAGGTGGGGTCTCAACTATCGCCTGGATTAAAGACTACCTGACAAACAGACCACAGTTTGTGAGGCTGAAGAACTGCACATCAAACCAGGCGATCAGTAACATTGGAGCACCACAGGGGACTGTACTCTCACCATTCCTTTTCACCCTGTACACCTCAGACTTCCAGTACAAATCAGAGACCTGTAATCTACAGAAATACTCAGATGACTGCAGTTGCCAGGTATCAGAGATGGACAGGAAGCTGAGTACAGAGAGCTGGTGGAGCGCTTTGTGGCATGGTGTGGAAACAATCATCTGACCTTGAACGTGAACAAAACAAAGGAGATGATTTTAGACTTCAGAAGAAACAAGGTGGAGTCAAACACTGTTTCCATCATGGGAGAAGAAGTGGAGGTGGTTGAGGAATACAAATACCTTGGAGTTCACCTGGACAACAGACTGGACTGAAGAAAGAACAGCGAAGCTGTTTACAAGAAGGGACACAGCAGACTGCACTTCTTGAGGACGCTTAGGTCCTTCAATGTCTGTAACAAGATGCTGCACATCTTCTACAAGTCTGTTGTTGAGAGTGTAATCTCTTCAGCCATGGTCTGTTGGGGTAGTAGCATCAGAAGCTGGGACCTGAAAAGGCTCAACAGCCTAATAAAAAAGGCTGGTTCTGTTCTGGGGACGACTGTGGAACCACTGGAGGAGATAATGCAAAGAAGGATTCTCCAGAGAATCAAGAAAATGATGGACAACCCTGAGCATTCTCTTCACAAGACTGTCCGACAACAGAAGAGTCTTCAGTCAGAGGCTTCTTCAGTTTGGCTGCAACACTGACCGCTACTGGAGATCCTTCCTGCCAACAGCCATTGTGATGTACAATAACTCTTTGATGACTTGATTATTATTATTATTCTGAGCTACTACAGCAATCAGTTTCCCTCTGGGATTAATAAAGTATTTTTGAATTTGAATTGAATTGAACTTCTTCACTTGCTTGTCTTCACTTGTCATTTTGCTGCAGGTATGACCCTAGGTCCTCCATTTATTACGCAGTTGTGTATTCAGCAGTATAACACAACTTGTTCAAGAGGCTGCTACCACTTCAACTTTAGGACAAACTACCAGAGTCCCAAAAAGAAAATCACCATTTGAAGTCACTGACAACAAAATTACAGTTGCACTTAGAAAACGTCAACTGGTGTTTGATGCTATTTTGTGTCCTCCAGTGACACAAGTCTCTGGTTCAAGCAGAAGTGCCTCAGGAAAGACACGTCAAGCGAGGGTTCTGTGTACTGTGAACTTGTTTGCGTTCAAAACCTAGCTGGTTCTGTAGATTCGCCAAATCATGCAGCTGTAAGTAAAACAAGTTCCTGATTCTAGAGTGTCCAAATATTCCTTGGTGTGTAGGTTGTACATTTGCTAAGGAGAGCTCACAAACTTAAATCTAAGCTTGATCTGGACATGCAAAATATCCTGATTAGATATTTATGACCAACAATGACCCTAGAATATCCTAACATCTGGAAAAACGTGAAAAGAAACATATGCAAAATTATCAACACCCTGTTCAAAACAGTCTCATGAGGTATTCTGAACGTACAGGGAAGGAACTTTGGAAAATTCCCAGAGATATGCATGAATCCAGTCCTGGTTCAAAGGGTTCGGACATTCCTCAAAAACGGAACAACAACGAAGAGTTTGGAGGAGGACGAAATGATGCTTTAGGTTTGTGGAAGGTGGTGACAAACGGCTTTGGTCTTATTCTACTGTCCCAGACGTTTTGGGATGGTTTTACAAACCTAAAATACAAGAAATGATTGCAGAACAATAAATAGGGTAAAGTGAGTATTTTATTATGAAGAGTTTTAAATTTTACATCTTCTATCATAAATTTTTCCATATTTAGGTTATAGTTTAAACTTTGGTAACTAATTTGGTAACGTAGTTATATAAAAGTTACCCTTAAAATAATTCCGATTTACATCCTAACCTACTTTATTCAAATTACAGCCTTTACAGATAGAATTTATTGAAATTTGTTCTAATTTCTATCGGCTTGCCAGGGAAAGCCATTTTTTGCTTGTAAGTCCAACAAAACATTTCAACCCAAGAATTCAGAAGCAGCAGAATTCCTTCGTATGAAACGAGCACCAGCATGCTCAGCATGAATAGTGACAGTTACTGACACTGGTGAAAAGATGTTTGACAGAAAGCCTTCTCATTAAAAGCAATTCTCTGTGTAATGCTTTTCTGCACTGTGACAAATCTTCCCACGGGAATCCGTCACATATGGTAAAGTGTTCACAGAAGCCCTTGGAAAGTCCTGTTTGCACACTTTCCCCAGGTGGTGCACTGGTAGTTTAAATATTCGTTTGGAAAAGAGAAGACGGTTGTGTTTCATCCTCACTTCCAATCACAGATTAATCACACCTCTATGAAATCTCAATTAAGACAAGTCTTTGATTGCATTTTGGGTTTAAAACCGTGATGCACACAAGCAAACTAATTTATCATTTCAGATCCAAAAGCTCACGAAGGCAAGAGACTAATCAGGCTAAGGAGACGTCACCTTTGCTTTTGTTGTTTGCCTTTCACCTCATTAATTATCGTGCCGTTCTACAACCACGTGTTACAGCTTTGTTCCTGCCTCGCTCCGTGTTAATTTAACACGAGGGCAACAATGCAAACAATACAGAATCATGAGCATGAAGCACTTTAAATATGTCAAGTCGAATTTATTTCCTTCACAGCCTTGGTGCCAAATATGATCAAACTACTAATGAACTGATAAAAGGATTTCACAGCTGAACTGGGTGTATTATAAAAAAGAAAAGTTCATAATTCAGTATGGTGGTGCGCTTTAGAAGTTTGCAGGGCTTTATAATTCATAATGAGCCCCTTGGAAATGGAAAATCATTGACATTAGCTTCTGCCTTGCATGGCTAGGAATATAAATAAAGAAACACATCATTTTGTATATTGAAATGAATGAGGAGCATTTAAATTAATCATAAATGAGTTGAGTTATTTTTTCCATACTATTTGCTTTCCACAAAAACAAAAATATCTAAATGAAGTTAAAATAAAAGCTGGAAAAAATCAAATAAAATACGACAACAAATGTGTTCCCAAAACAGGAAACTCAGGGAAGAGCTCAGGGATCATGTAGGCTGCTTGTATCCAGGAATTTGTTGTTTTTGTCATGATTTGAATCTGGTGACTGTAGGTGTGGGTTGGACTGCAGACAGACCAAGAAATCAAGTGCTTTGCCTTTTGGCTCATTTAACCACAACAGACCAGAGAAGCATATTGATTAAATATCATTTTTGGCATGGGAGCACCTTGGGATCCTCCAGAAGGAGCTAAAGAGTGTGACACCTCCTTCTTGCTGGAGGCATCAGCGGCACAAAATGGAAGCGTGCTTTGCTACGCACCTGTTCACACCAGGGGAGTACCTTCCATGGCTTCTCCACCGTTTTCCTTCCCGAACTCACAAGATCACAAAGTCCCTCGAAATTTCAAAGGTCATGGTTTGTTTATGACACCTGCCATGAAACCAAAAAGAAGAAGGAGACAGAAATCACAATAAATGTCACTGTTTGATGTCATGTATGATGTTCCTCTCCACTGCCATGAAAAACACACTGTTGCACTTCTTGCAAGAGGCTGGGAGTGAATAAACTGTAAAGATATAATCTACATAGACATGAAACCGCATCCCTGCAATAGTCTTATTTTGAAAATTACTGGATGTTTTACACTGAAACCGTGAGGGATTTGCTGTCTAGCCCTATGCTAACTGTGGAAATGTACATGTCCCTGAAGCAACTCACAGCAAAAACAGAACCCAATCCTGTCTTTAGCAGTGCACCGTGCTTCTTCTGGGAAGCGCCTGAAAATGTCCATACCACGGCCAGTTTGGATCAACCTTATAAATATTCTATTTGAAGTGATATTCATGCATCCAGTGTGAAGTAGGTTTGATTGATGAGGTGGATGTCAATGATTACCTCCAGGGCGTGGTACCTAGAGGTACCTGAGAGCTGAAAGTTCAGCCAACTTTAAAACAGTCAGGGGCCTCATTTATCAAGCTTGCTTACGCACAAAACGGGGTCGGAAAACTGCGTAAGCAACTTTCCACGCAAACTTTGGGATTTATGAAAGAAAACTTAGCGGGAAAATGTGCGCAACTTCAAGATGACTAAGGACCTGGCTTATGCACATTTTGGACAGGGAGAGCATCTGCTGTGCTGCTGCTGAGAAGGATACAATGATGAAATCCTGCAGCATCATCACTTGTACTGCTTCGTTTTCACACAGAGCAAGACCCCCACATGCGCGCGCACTCACACACATGCGCGCACACTCACTCACACACACACACACACACACATACACACACACACACACACACACACACACACACACACACACACACACACACACACACACACACACACACACACACACACACACACACACACACACACACTCACACACACACACACACACACACACACACACACACACACACACACACACACACACACAGCCTGAAGCGCAGAATACTGAATACAGAATACGGACAGGGGGACAGATTGAGACAGAATGTCATGCGTCTGTGACAGTGTGTGTGTCCTGTCACTGTGACCCGACTGATCATGCGCCCTGGCTACTTCTATGGGGGAGTTCTCCGTTTGGGTGACTGGTTAGCACGCGACTGTCACCCAGGAGTCTGGGGATCAACTACCGATTGGATATTTTTTTTATATCCACCACAGATCTCTCTGAAAAATTCACAACATTGACGGCTTCAGCAACGCTGTGCCACTCCGTGGATTTTCTCTTATTTGTTTTGCAAAAGCACTTCTATTCATTTCTCCACCTCACCCACAGGCACCTCAATTTCTGCTTCTGTGAAATAGCGCTTCCTTGATCTGCCTTGATCTACGGTCGCCATCGTCATTGGCGGAGCGCTGCAACAGCCGGCTTATGTATATGCATGAGATCCACAAGGCACTTTACATTGACTATTTATGGCAGTAAGTGGGCGTGGTGAGGGTGGGATGTGACTAAAATGCAGCTGAGAAACATTCTCGGTAGTCTCTGATTCATAAAGCGGAGATTGTGTGCAGCTGTGCGTACTCCATGCTTGATAGATCACAAAGCTACTTGGCATAAGTACATTTATTTTGCTGAGCTTAAGTATGGTTTTAGTGAGGATTCTACGCAATGTTTGATAAATGAGACCCTAGGTTAGTTTTTAAGAAACCTTTAAAACTAATTGTTTATAAGAAATGGGAATATTGTACCATATGGCCAAGATACCGGAAGCAACAGGATGCAACTTTTTAAAATCTTATCTGAGGTATATTTTTATTTCTATCAGCAAAAATTCCTCATTCACATGGGAGGATGTGGTGCATAAAGCTTTTACTGCATCCAGCCTCTTGGGGGTGCTGGTTTCATTTTTCAATTCACTTGTATGTTTATTTACTTATTTATTTTTTTGCTATTTCAGTACAATTGTATGTACTATCCCACAATTTTATGTGAGATATGTTATTTAAACTGACAATGTGTATTTTCCCTGGCGATTGGGGATACTACATACTTAAATCATTGCAAGCAAGCAGTATTTTTTGTGTTTGAGTAAGACCTTACCAACAGATGACCATCATGGTCAAAAACCCCTGGGAGCACAACCCAGAAAAATGACAACAATGGCGTGAAGAGGTAAATGTGTAAAACAATGTTTACAAAACTTTCTCCATTCATAATCACTTGTTACAAATCAGTAAATGCATTTTGTCCTCTTGGGCTCCTATAGAAGGAATCATGGCATCTAATATTACAAAAACACACACCCACTGTTGGGGGAGCCTCCAATTGGTGGAAAGAATCAACCAGTGGGGGCCTCCCGCATGTGCGATCCATTATCTTTCTGAATGCTGAGGCTCACTGCTGTGAGGAGCACACACACACGCACACACACACACACACACACACACACACACACACACACACACACACACACACACACACACACACACACACACACACACACACACACACACACAGCCACCTTTGTTTAAGGGCAAGACCACAGACTTTTCCCCGCGTCCTTTACCCCGCCCACGTGCTCGGTGATGTCTCCGTTCCTGACAAGTGTGTGTGCTGGGCCGTGCTGGAAACTGCCATTCGACCTGCTCCCGGGTATTTTAGACTCTAGTTTTATGGTTAAATATTATGAATCCACCAACATGTTTCAACAACTGGGCATCATTTAATTTGTTTTCAACATTTCTATGGGTATTTCCAGAGATTAATGATAAAGACTACACATTGTCTCTTTAATGCCAACATACCAACATGAATATACAGGTTGTATTAAAAACAGGAAAATTATTTATAGAGGCAAATCACTCTTTTAATTTACAATAAAGTTTTTGTTTTTCAGGAGAAAAAAGATGAGCAAATGATTTTTTTGCTTAACAAAAAAGAAGCTAATTAAATCTTGCCTTGGTGTGCCTGAGGTGCAGCCGTGGGCTCCTCCACTTTGGGCAGAAAACGCTCAGGAGTCACCTGGGTCCATCCATCTTCATCCTTGTCAATTACGCCACTATCCGGCTGCACATCTTCATTTCCAATGTGGGCAGTGTCTCAAAGTACTTCCCAAAGTCACACTAATCCTATTAGATTGCTGTATTCACTATAATACAGTCCATTAGAAAAGGTTTGATCAAAGTTAGGTGTTCATTAAAGCTGCGGATGAATATTCATCATGACGCCTAAACCTTCACCTCTCTGTGACACAACCGAACCTGGCTTTCGTTTAGCGGGAGGGCTTTCAGCAGAAAGAACACCTTCCTGTTTAATCCAGTGATGACGCTTTACAATTCAAATACACACAAGCAGAATTTTTTATATATTTGAGAGCTGTCTGAAGTGCTTTTGACTCTGCGATGGTCCCACTTAGGTGTCACTACACTTACACTCTTCCAGGCATCGTGCATAAATAACTAATTGCTCTGTAACCCTCAAATTGGGTCTCTCAACAGAAAATAACAAACAGCCAAGAACTCGTCTGAGGTTGAGTATCCATTACAAGAGCTCCCCTCTTTATCTCCAAGGAGACCACACATAGAGAGCAACCAGTCTCTTTCTCACAAGCCACAGCCGATTTTCAGACCGCCGGCAATTTCATCCCAACGCTAATGTATTACAGGAATCCTACTTTTGGCAGGCCGTGCGGATAAATAATAAATTATGAAAACAGCTGAGTGCTGAGTAAAACCATTCCAAAGGAGTTCCTGAGAGCCTAAAGGATTTAAAGGAATAGTTTGGTATTTCAGGAATGTGCTGTTCATGCCAACATGTCTCTCAATTAAACATGAAGCGTCAGACAGCAGATGGTCAGCTTAGAAGTCGGCAGGAGGAAGTGAAAAAAGTGGGAACTGATTAAGAGAAAACGTTGAAGAGCACACAACCGTCACATCAACACAGCAAACAGCCTGTAATTAATGGAGCTGATGTTATATCGCTGGTTCATGGGAGACAAAAAATACTCAGAAGTACGATTAATGGTTACAGTGTTCAATGGGAAAAACACTTTAAAAGGAATATTTAGAACTTTGTTCTGGGCTTTTATGTAGGATGTACACATCGGTTTTTAGATACTTATATAAACAACCGTTGGACAAACAGAACCCTCACCCTGGTTAGTCAGAGAACGGCCAAAGTGGATAACCTCTTTCTTAAACCAAGTCTGATCTATATCATGAAATTGTGCTTCATTCATTCAACTCAGTCGTTGATGCGTGGCTTTTCATATGAGGCAAAGGGTGTTGTTTCTAATTTCGGTGTTAAGGTTGATTCTCAGCTTAATTTTGATGTTCAAGTCAATCATTTGGTTCGAGTTAGTTTTTTTTCACCTAAAGAAGCTTTATAAGTTTAAATCCTTTTTTACTAGGAATGATTTCGAGAAGCTTACCCATGCATTTATAACATCTCGTTTAGACTACTGCAAGAGTCATATCTTGGGTGTTAATCATGGATGTACTGCTAGGCTGCAGCTCATCTCATGACTAGCACATGTAGGTTTGATCATATCACTCCAGTTTTTGCCTCTTTGCATTGAAATCCAGTTAAGTTCCATGTGCAGATAAAGCTTTTGGTTTTAGCTTACAAAAGTTTGAATGGACTTGCTCCTAGCTATTTATCTGAACTCCTCGTGCCATATGTTCCATCTCGTGGACTGCTTTCAGCTGACCAGCATAGGTTGTGTACCCTATAGCAGTGGTTCCTAATCTGGGGGTCCCAAACCCCACAAGGGAGTGCCAAAGCCTCCCAGTGGGTCGCCAGGACCTCTCCACTTTAAGGGGTTAAAACTTCATTTATTACTTGTTTATAGCCTACATTTTGCTCACATTTTTTTCATGAGTGAAAAGTTTACTGATAGTAAGACAGGAAATAATTAGTACAGAAAAAGTAACACACACTTTTAAGAACATTTTACTCAGCTCACTGTTTTATTTTCAAGTGTCAAAAGTTCATTAAAGGTAGGACTGGTTAATTAATCACAGCGTTTACAGTAAATAATCTAGTATAAACAGTAATATACACATTTAAGTACATTTTGCTCAGTGTATTTTTTATGTGTCAAACGTTTATTGAAAGGAATGATTGATTTATCAGTGTTTACAAGAAACAATGTGTTCAGAAAAATAATACAAACTGTCAAGCACATTATGCTCTGTTTGGTTTTGTTAATGACTTTGTTCTGTACTGGAGCCTACTATTACTGTTATCTATTGAATCAAAGCATATTAAAATGTGCTTGAACAATTTTATCATTTCTTAATACTGTTTGTACTGGAAGAGAGAATGGGAGGGGATAGTCAAAAATTTTACTGGTAAAAAAGGGGTCCCTTGGGAAAAAGGTTGGGAACCACTGCCCTATAGGGCAAGGCTACAGAAAAGAGTGGCAACACCGACTCAGTGGAATATGTAGCCTATCTCCATTAGGCAGGCGTCATCTGTTGTCATTTTTAAAACGCTACTGAAAACATACTTTTACTCGACAGCTTTTACTTTTCCTAGTTGACTTGGTAGTCCTGTTATTTTTGATCATTTCTTATTTTATGCATTTTTTAAATGTTTTTTTGTGCTTTTACTTGACTGCTTATATTTTTAATGTTTTTATATGTCTATTTTCAGCACTTTAGGCAACATTGTAGCATTAAAATGTGCTATCCAAATAAACTTGATTTGATTTGATTCATGCGAGTATTATTTGGTCAAAAAATAACATTAGCAAATCCTAGCTTTAGCATTTCTGGTGAGGAAAAAGACACTTTCTGTTGGAGTATTGTAAAATTTCAGCCACTCATTTTTGCTACAAATGTTAACAAATTTCCTGTAACATTTACAGTTGTACAGCGATTTACAAAACAGTGTTATGTTCCTAAACTATTTCATAACTAGCTGTTAGCTCATCAATCTGGTCAGAACTAATCTGTTTCTCCAAACTAAGGTTGTTCCAAAGATCTGTCTACAACAGGTTTGATATTAGAAAAAGCTCCTTAAATGATCTGTACTATTACTGTAAATAATGTATTACATGAGCTGCATATCATTTACAAATGTTCCAGTATCTCTGCTTCATCCCGTTTGTCGTCGTCTGTGAAAATGTTCCTTCTGATTTGAAATACGAAACTGTGGCGTGGAGGCACTTAGTGTCCTCATTTGCATTTTCAGTCAGATTTTAAATGTCAGGCATAATAAGCTCAACTCCAGTGGTTTTAAAATCCTGCTTATTATGCAAACTCTGTTTGTTCCTCTTAGATCAGATCCGTCTTATTGAAATCAACAAGCTGTATCCTTCCACTACGTTGACTCAGTGATTGAGCTCCATTTGCTGTAGTTCTCCCATTTGTGGCATTTAATTCACTTGTTTGTAATAATACCCGCTAAAAATGGTGTCAAGGAAGTCATTCAGAGGAAATGAACATAAGTCAGACTAAACTGTTCCGACGTTTCCATCGATAAACTAGAGATCAGTTTTCTTTAGTGTTTCTTTCTGCACATTGAACACAACTCCCGCTCACATTTAATGATACAAAAGATGCACTGTAGAGATTTTGAGTTTAAGTAAGTCCTATTACAGCTGTTGTTTTACTTCATAATTAAACTAATTAAACAAGAGACTGAATCGTTGAAATCTGGGAAATTTAATTTACGTTTTTCAAGGTTTGGTTCAATCTGGATCCCTGACAATGGTCTTTATTTTTCAGTTACTTGACAGTGTTCTGACATTGTTAACAATAATGTTCCAACCCAACCCTGGCCTTTAAAGAGACAATGTGTAGGTTTTACTGTTAATCTCTGGAAATATATATCGAAACATTGTTGAGAATAAAACAATGTCCGGTTTTGTAACATAACTGTAAAAACTGGGTCTAAAGTGTTACTCAATAAACTAGACTGATACTCTGTTAAGAACTACTCTTTTATTCTGTCATGACACCATCCAACTCCTGCACAAAAGGGGATTCCTCCGGAAAAACAACCACGCACTTTCAGAATAAAAGCATATATGCCAACAGGACATTTGTTTAACATAAAAGCATTATTAACAATCTCACCTATCCTTTTAAAAGAAATTATATTTATCACTTACACCTATAAAGATGTGCTCTTTCAAAAACAAACAAAACCAACTGACTGTGATATGTGAGACCGGATAGGTTTAATACATTTTTTTTTATTCAACAGTCCATTGTCCCTCACTCAGCGTTTTCAGGAGCTGAAAGCAGGATGCCCCCTTTTTTTGTGAGACAGTCTGCAAGTTGAGCTTTGGTGCTGTGCCACAACACTTGCTCAACTTTTTGGGTTTGAATGAGCTCCCTTATGCTGCTCATTTCAAGGCTAAGTCTTTTTTCAGAGACCGACTTCGTTGACTTGAGTGCGTCGACAAGAGAATGGTTGTCTGTAATACAGATTATGGGGACAGCATGTTTTAAGTCTCCAGTTGTCAACTCTGAAAACAATGTAGACAGGAAAAGTGCGCTATCAATTCCATCAGACATTGCTAGTGTTTCGCCCGCTAGTGTGCTCCGTACAACTCTCTTAACTCTTCGTGACTGCCAGGAGAGTGGTGAAAACTTTCCATCCTTCCCCATGAGGACAATTAGATGTCCTCCTTGTGTTCCTCCGTCAGGAAGATTTCCAAAAGAAGCATCACTGAACACAGCAATCTTGAGATCACTGTCTGCCCAGTTGTCCAAAGTTCAAAGTTACACTCTTTGTCTTCAGCTTGCACACTACTCTGTTAGTTTCATGAATTGTGTTCACAGATGCATCCTTCATGCTTGACGCCAACATGCTTACGTCAAACATTATATCTGGCCTGGGTTGTCTTGCTACCCAAAGAAGCTGACCCAGTTTGGATCTGAGTTGATCCTTTTCTCCTGGTAGGAGAAGTGACTCTTGTTGTACAGTGTGTTGGGGGTCCACATGTATGGGCTGCAGTTGCTGGATGTAGGTTTCCTGGTGTATGTGTACCTTTTTGTCAATAGTCACAAAATCCATTCCCACATAACTGAAGTTGTTCTGCTCTTCATGGCCAACTTGAAATGCAGCCCTTAGCTGGGGTATCACTGCTGAAGAGAAGCTCTCTGTTCCTCCCCAAATGAAGTCATCCACATGACAAGCAAGTACTCCAACAACATTGCCTTCTTGACCCGTCCAAAAGAAAACAGCAGGGTCAACCTTTGATATTTTTCCTCCAAGTCTTTGTACAATCTCCTTTACACGATTGTACCAATACAGTGATGCATCTGCTAATCCATACACACATTTTTTTAGTTTCCACAGTCTGCCGTCGGAGTGTGCTTCTGGTGGAGGTCTGATGTAAAGATCACGTGACAGTTCAATTCCTTGTAGAAATTCAGATTTAATATCCATCGAGTTAAGCGTCCATGTTCTCTGGCAGATAACTGCAACAAGCATGCGAAGGGACTCTGAAGCACATGTTGGTGAGTCCTTTTGTGGTTCCGACACTTGTAATTCTTCAAACCCTCTGGCCACCAAACGTGCTTTAGGTTTTAATCCATCAGACGTCTCCTTCACAGTGCAGACCCATCTTGTGGAGATTGACTTTTGCCCTTCATCTCTAACCTCTACAAAAACATCATTGTCCTTCCAACTTTTTATCTCGTTTTGTTTTGCATCATCAAACGCTAAATCTCCCATCACAAACACCTCCTCACTTGTACCTGTTACATCCACTTCCATGTCAACTTCTACCTGGAAATCTTCCAGTTGTTTGATGTCAACTGAACTGGTGTTTCCTGCCAAAGAGTTAGGTTCCACAAGAACCACATTGTACCAGTTTCTATATTTGCCTGTGGCTTTTCCTGCACGGCCCAGCACTTTAGCTGCATGAAGGCCTCCAGTTTCACGATCTTTGTATTTAATCACCTGTCCAGGTTTCAAACAAACAATCTCTGGCTGCACATCACTCTGTGTGTTCCTTCCATATTCTCCTCTTGTTGTTGCAGGTTCTGCAGTAGTTTCTCCAGCATCCTCACCAGCTGTTACTTCTGGTTGTCCCAGTGTGTTTGTGTGCTCTGCAGCCTCCATGTCATCAACAAAGTCTCTTGTCCTCTCCTGACTTGGCACAGCATTTTCTTTTATTTCTGCGTAGTTTTCCAGTTGTAAATCATCTTTCTCGTTGTCCACCTTTTTCAGTCTGAGTTGATGGACTCTGATACACATTCCACCATGTCTGACAAACACCACTGCACCATCTTGTCCAATGACGACTCCTGGTCCTTTCCACCCTGGGGAATCCACTCTCTTATAATCGACTTTGTCACCAACTTCGTACTTGTCATCTCCATGTCGAAACTGTTTATGCAAAGCTCGTCTTATTCTTTCTGCACATTCTGCTTCTGTAAATGCTTTTCTTGATGCATGCAGAGCCGAGATGTGATTTGCCACCCATTCGCTTTTTGTTGTGCCTTCCAGTGCAGGTGGTTTGTCAGTCAGCACAGATGGCAGGTTGGGATTCTGTCCGAACACCAGCTGATATGGACTATAACCATGCACGCTCTGCGTAGTGTTTTTAGCCATTATCGCCCAGTCCAATGCAGTATCCCAGTCACAGCTTGTGTCCGTTTTCACTTTCATTATGATTTCCGTGAGCGTCTGATTATGTCTTTCAAGTAGCCCATTGCTCCATGGGCTGTATGCTGCTTTCGTCTTTACTTCTATGTTGAAGTTCTCTGCCATGTCCCGGACCTCATAATTGTTAAACTCTCCCCCATTGTCACTGAACAGCTTTTTAGGTGGACCATGCACACTTATCCATACATGAATGAAGTGTTTAACAATTTCAGATGACTTCTTCGTGGTTAGTATGCTTCCTGCACCAAATCTTGTGAACTGATCAATGACATGGAGATACCACAGCCCCGGCTTTAGTTCATGTAGATCAATTGCCACAGTTTCATTGTACTGAGATGCCAGTGGAAGACAGCAACTGGCTTTGGTCTGGTTCTGCTGTATCTCTGACATGTTTCACATTGTTCTACCACCTTTTGCAGAATAGATCCACACTCTTTGTCTTTATTGCCTGAACTTATCAGCAGTCCGTTAAGTTTTTCAGCAGATGCGTGCCCAAACTGCTTGTGAAGTTTAATCAGCATTTTTGTCTTCTCTGCAGAAGTCATTGTTTCTGTGAGTGCCAGTATCTGTTCTTCACCCTTCTTTACATTATCTGTTATGACATTGTCATGATAACTAGACGGTATATTGTTATCCATTATGTTCACACAGTAGTGACCGGAGCTGGTAAAGTCAAGCTTCACAGGTTTGTTGAACATCACTGCGCTGTCATTTTCCATGTTAAGCACTGTTTCTGCCTTTTTCATCGATTATTTACTTAAAAGCAAAGGTATTTTTGTTGGGACAACTTCTGTTTTGATCTGACACTTACCCCCAAATTCCACTACCTCCGCTCCGCTCCGGTCCGCCCCCGCCTTCCGCAGCCGCTCGCTTCCGAACTCAATTTTTACTGTACCCGCTCTACAACGGCTCCGCTCCGGTGCGGAGACCTGAGGGGGGCAAACAAGCATGCGCGGGATTTTCGAGATCTTGCGATACAGTCCGAGCAATAAACGCGGAAGTTAGATCCAAACACCCGTTGTGCGGGAGAAGCATCGGCATGAGCTGTTTAATCTGCCCATCATTGTGTTGAGAGATCAGCAGTGTTTGGATCAACAAAGTGTGACTACTTTGATAGTGGCTACTGTATTTATGGCTTATTTTTGTGCATTTAAACTTCAGCCGCCATTGATAGTTGTTAAAAGTTGTTAAACCTGTGCATATGAAACAAAAAACGCCTTTTGTTTAGCGATTTATTGTGAAAAACGGAAGATGTGCTTGCTCCTTTTCCTGTTGGGCCGTTGTGATTTCTGTCCATTTACTGCGGAGGTGCTCCGGCGTCCGGCAAAAATAGGATCGATTCTATTTTTGCCGGACGTCGGAACAGAGGGCGCCGCACGGCGCCGCACTGCCGGAGCACGGCCGCAGTAGTGGAATTGCTCTGATTGACTAGAACGGGACCGATTTTGCTCCGGCGTCCGTGTCGGAGCGGAGCGCAGCGGAGCGGAGGTAGTGGAATTTGGGGGTTAGTCCGTCCAATATTTGCTGGTATCTTTACCCTTTTGATGGATTTTACTATTTTTCCATCTCCAAACTTGAAGGGTCTACTGCTGTGTACTTCTGACATCTGTAGTTTTTTTACTTCAACTGGACTTAGCTTGATAATATAGCTGTCAAGCCATTCTTGTCCACATACTGTTTTGGTGCACGCTGTGTCTATTATTGCTGAACCAAGGCACTCAGTCATAAATATTTCCGCATCTGAGGGTGCCTCTTTTGTATATGGAGGCGTCAACCTCTGGAGTGGATGAGGCGTCAACCTCTGGAGTGGATGAGGCGTCGACTTCAGAACGCGAGGAGGCGTCGACTTCAGAACGCGAGGAGGCGTCGACTTCAGAACACGAGGATGCGTCGACTTCAGAACACGAGGATGCGTCGACTTCAGAACACGAGGATGCGTCGACCACCGGACCGGAAGAGGCGTCGACCACCGGACCGGAAGAGGCGTCGACCACCGGACCGGAAGAGGCGTCGACCACCGGACCGGAAGAGGCGTCGACCACCGGACCGGAAGAGGCGTCGGCCACCGGACCGGAAGAGGCGTCGGCCACCGGACCGGAAGAGGCGTCGGCCACAGGACTGGAAGAGGCGTCGACCACAGGACCGGAAGAGGCGTCGACCACAGGACCGGAAGAGGCGTCGACCACAGGACTGGAAGAGGCATCGACCACAGGACTGGAGGAGGCATCGACCACAGGACTGGAGGAGGCATCGACCTCCATCGACTTCTGGTCCGGGGGTGTCGACTTCTGGTCCGGGACAGTCTGCTTCTGGGCCGGAACCGGAACCGTCTGCTTCTGGGCCGGGACCGGAACCATCTGCTTCTGGGCCAGAACTGCCTGCTTCAGGAGTGGAGGCGGAGCCGCTGCGGGAGGGGCTGCCTGGACAGGCTGGACCGGATGCGATGCAACCTCCGGGACCACCGCTGCGAGTGAACTGGACAGACCGTCTAGCTGAAGCTCCTGGAGGCTGAGGGTCCGATGGAGCTGGGCCAGCTCAACCCGGAGATGGCGAGCTCCGCTGGGTGGACCTCGGGCTCGATCCTCTGGCTCTGAGATGAGGGAGCTGCCGGCTGGACAGAGACCCTCTCCTGGCGGTTCGAGGAGGATAGAGTGTCCAGGTGGGACTACTGGAGGCTGACGAGCTGGCAGATCCGGCCAAGCTCCGCCTGGAGACTGACAAGCTCTGTCAGCTGGGCTGCGGGCACTGCTCCTCCGCCTGCAGATGACGGAGGCGCCGATTGGGCCGGAGACGGGACTGCTGGTCTGACCGGGGCGGGTCCAAGCTGCTGTGCAGAGCAGGGGCAGCGGCGAGCTCGCAGCTCTGTCCCGGGACATAGGGCTGCGGTGGAGCCCGGCGTCTTTCCCCACGCTGTGGGCCAACTCCGGGAGAGCACACAGCCAGGCGGGTGCCCACGTAGCTGGAGCGATCCGGAAGCGTCTCCCGGTCCAATCTCTCATCTGGCTCCGGGAGGGTGGAGAGGATCGCCGAGGCTGAAGGTCGGTTACGTCGTCTGCGGCGAGGCGAAGCTGGAGGAGGAGAGGCCGGCCGATGGTCCGCGGAGAGAAACTGCAGCAGGCACTCCCAGGGGAGAATCTCCCCGCTGGATCCTTTATTGGGTCGGTTCATTCTGTCAGCGCGTGCCGGTGAGCGGAACGGAGGTGCAGATCCACACGCTGGGGAGGAGTCAGGCAGGCAGACAAACCAGGACGAGGTTAGTCTTTAATGACGCACACGCTGGACAATGAAACAATGAACCGACAATAGACACAGAACTGAAGGGGTTTAAATACAAGAGGGCTGGGAGTTTGGGTGATTGGAAAACAAGAGGCAGGTGGGAGCAATCAACAGAGACACATGACTAAACAGAACGGGGAGACAAGACAGGGTGTGACACTTATAATGAAATTATGATTTTTATCTCAGTTATTTATTTGACTGTGCCTTTAAAACACCTGCATTTATTACTGAAAACTCCTGATGTTGAAAAACCCTAAAATAATGAAATTGCTGTAACTTTTAAATAGCTGTTTTATGCTAACATGTGCTATTAATGCTAACTTATTGCTACACATTGCAGTTAACCTGATTTCTGTGTAAACAAACTCTGTTGTGTTAACATAGTAAAGTGATCAGGCTCAGATTGTGTCACATCTAAAATGGTCCGGATGGAAACTGTCATGTTGTGGTGAAGAAATCTAACCCACGACATACAGAATCAGATCTGAGACGGAGTAAAATGTTTTTAAAGAGAATTTATTTTAAAGGGAAACCAAGGAAGCAGCGTAAACGTAGCTGAGTTCTTGCACGAGGAAGCTGGTGCGGGAGAAGCTGTGGACAGATCGGAGTTAGATCCAATTTGCGGATGGCACAGGGAATCAGGCTTATGTGGAGGACTTACGGTCTGGAGAGGTGGGAACTGGTTTGAGGGAGGAGTGGTCCGGTCTGGGTAGCAGGGACTGAGATCCAGAAGAGACGTGGAGGGAGCTGAGCTTGGGGAGGTCCGGGGAGGTTAGGTGGGCAGCTGGAGGCGGGTCTGGCCAGGGGAGAGGCTGAGAGACGAGCGGAGTTGGAGATCCAAATGGTGTGGGCTCCAGAGTTCTGCCAGTCAGAGATGAGTGTGTAGGTTTGTCTGGGAACAAGAGCAGGAGGTCACAAAGGCAAAAATCCAAAATCCAAAAACACATCAAATCTCAAAAATCCAAAATCCAAAAACAAATCTAATTCTCAAGAGTTTACAGAGCTCGAATAAGTTTCACAAGTGGCTGTTAGAAGGTACCCAGGTAGAGTAATCATCCAGCGAAGTGTAGGAGTCTCCCAGCTGCTTAAATACCCCTGGCCAGCTGATGAGCAGATCTGCTGCAGCTTGGTCACCTCCAGACACGCCCACCTGCAGAGGGAAACTCAAAAGACAGGGAGTGACAGCAGGGAAATACCTCAGACCGTGACAGTACCCCCCCCTCAAGGGACGCCACCTGGCGGCCGAGCAGAGGAGGAGGAGGAGGAGGAGCGGGCCAACTCGAAATCCCGAATGAGAGAGGGGTCATCGATCCATGACCTCGGGACCCACTGCCGATGTTCCGGGCCATAACCCTCCCACTCGACCAGGTACTGGAAACCTCGGCCACGAGGTCGCACATCCAGAAGGCGCTGGACACGGTAACCGAGGCCCCCGTCAGAGAGACGCACAGGAGGCGGAGGGTCGACAGGAGGGCACAGGGAACTGGAGATGACAGGCTTAAGGAGGGAGACATGAAAAACGGGGTGGATCTTCATGTGGGACGGCAGATCCAAGCGGACGGAGGACGGGTTGACGACAGCAGAAATCGTGTAAGGACCGATGAATGTGGGGGAAAGTTTTCTCCAGTGGTCCTTTAATCTGATGTCCCTGGTGGAGAGCCAGACGCGCTGTCCAGGCGCATAGTCTGGGGCAGGATGCCAGTGCCGGTCGGCCAGACGCCGGTTGCGTTCTGCAGTCCTCTGTAGGGCCTGTTGCGTGGCCGCCCAAACCCGTCGGGCCCCCTTCAGGAACTGAGGAACGGAGGAAACTGTGGTGGGAAATACAGAAGGGAACAAACTGGGTTGAATACCTGTCGAGGCCTCGAAGGGGGATAGTCCAGTGGCGGAGGAGACATGGGCGTTATGGGCGTACTCGATCCAAGGAAGGTGGGTACTCCAACTGGAAGGGCTAGAAGAACACAGACAGCGGAGCATGGCTTCTACCTCCTGATTTAGTCTCTCGCATTGGCCATTTGACTGCGGATGAAAACCAGATGTTAGCGCCACCTTAGCCCCTAAGCAGGTGGCGAAGTCCCTCCACACCCTTGAGATAAACTGAGGGCCGCGGTCAGAAAGTATCTCCGCAGGAATGCCATGGAGCCTAAAAACATGCTTAACAAGCAAAGTGGCAGTGTCAGCGGCAGAAGGTAGAGCCTTTAGCGGCACTAGGTGACAAGCCTTGGAGAAACGGTCGATAATGGTCAAAATAACCGTAAAGCCTCGAGAAGGGGGAAGACCGGTGACAAAGTCTAGTGCAATATGGGACCAGGGCCTGGAGGGAATGGGTAGCGGATGTAATAGTCCAAAAGGGGGTTGGTTACTTCCCTTGTTGCGGGCACAGGTTTGGCAGGCGGAAACGTACTCCTTGACATCCTTAAACATTGTTGGCCACCAGAAGGACCTCCGGATTAAGGCTACGGTACGACTGATACCAGGGTGGACAGAAAACTTGGCGGTGTGGGCCCAGTTAATCACCTTATGCCTGACGGAAGGCGGAACAAACAGGGTGCGGTTGGGTACCTGATTGGGACAGGGGTAGTTCTTTTGAGCCTCGAGCACCTGATCCCGTATCTCCCAGGTAACGGCTCCCAGGACACAATCCGGTGGTATGATGGTAGTGGGCTCGGGATCCGAATTCACCGAGAACTGTCGTGAGAGAGCGTCGGGCTTGATGTTCTTGTTGCCTGGTCTGTAGGAAATGATAAAGTGAAAACGTGAGAAGAACAGGGCCCACCTGGATTGACGTGGGTTGAGTCTCTTAGCTTCTTTGAGGTAGGAGAGATTTTTATGATCCGTCCATATCACAATGGGGTGCTCAGCTCCCTCCAGCCAGTGCCTCCACTCCTCCAAGGCGAGTTTCACAGCTAGGAGCTCACGATCTCCCACATCGTAATTTCTCTCGGCAGGAGAGAGACGCCGTGAGAAGAAGGCGCAGGGATGGAGGCGGTGATCTGTGGGGGAGGTTTGAGAAAGCACAGCCCCGACTCCAGTGTCCGAGGCGTCAACCTCGAGAGTAAACTGCTTTGCAGGGTCTGGACGGGTGAGAATAGGGGCCTGAATGAACCTCTCCTTTAAGTCACAGAAACTCCTGGAGGCTTCAGCATCCCAAATGAAAGGCCTCTTAACTGAGGTTAGTTGTGTTAAAGGGGCGGCTATCTGGCTGTACCCTTTAATAAACCGACGATAGAAATTTGCGAAACCCAAAAATCTCTGTAGCTGTTTGCGTGTGGAAGGAGTTGGCCAGTCTTTAACTGCCTGCACCTTTTCGGGGTCAGGTCCCAGCCTTCCACTCTCCAGTACGAAACCCAGAAACTTAACAGATGGGGCATGAAACTCGCATTTCTCCGCCTTAACGTAGAGCCGATTCTCGAGTAGGCGTTGGAGAACGGCTCGGACATGACCAGTGTGTTCCTCGGGGGTCCTCGAAAAAATCAAAATGTCATCCAGATATACTGTGACAAACTTGTTCAGGTAGTCACTCAAAACAGTGTTAACCAGGTTCTGAAAAACGGCAGGTGCGTTCGTGAGGCCAAAAGGCATGACTAAATACTCAAAATGTCCTATTGGTGTTTTGAAAGCCGTCTTCCACTCATCTCCCTCTCTGATGCGAACCAGATGGTAAGCATTTCTAAGATCCAGCTTAGTGAATATGGTCGCATCTTGTATGGGTTCAAAAGTGGATGACAGTAAGGGTAATGGATACTTGTTTCTCACCGTGATTTGGTTTAAACCGCGGTAGTCGATGCAAGGCCTCAGGGTGCCGTCCTTCTTGGAGACAAAGAAAAAGCCAGCACCCAGAGGAGAGGTGGAAGGCCGAATTATGCCAGGGACTCGGAGATGTACTTTTCCATACTTTCACGTTCAGGCTTGGAGATGCTGTAGAGACGGCTAGAGGGAAGAGGTGCTGCAGGGAGAAGATCTATAGCACAATCGTAAGGGCGGTGAGGTGGTAATGAGGACGCTTTATGTTTAGAAAATACCTGCTGGAGGTCGTGATATTCAGGCGGAACCCCGGTAAGGTCGGGTGGTGTGGTCTTCAGGGCTCGAGGCTCGGAACTAGAACGGGCTGGTCCCAAACAGGTTAAATAACAGTTATTGCTCCACATCTCCACTTGGTTTGTGACCCAGTTAATACGGGGGTTCTGGTTCTTAAGCCAGGGATGACCCAGGACCACAGGAGACTGAGGGGAAGGAAATACAAAAAAGGTGAGTTCTTCACTGTGGTTACCTGACGTCATAAGGCGAATGGGTGCAGTCTTGTGAGTGATAGAGGTGAGGGAGCCTCCGTCCAGAGAGGATACACGGTAGGGTGTTTGTAGAGGGAAAGTGGTAACCAGGAGTTGCTCCACTAGCTGTTGGTCAAGAAGATTTAATTCACAGCCAGAGTCAACTAATGCGAGAGAGGGAAGAGTAATGTGATTATGTGACAGAGAACATTCCAGCAAACACCGAGAGTTTGAATCTGACCGATAACCTCCCACCAGTACTCTCGGGGCTACTGATGGGACCTGGAGTTTAACTGCTTGGGGCAGTTGGCCACAAAATGTCCAGACATGCCGCAATACAAACACACCCCTGAACTCATGCGCTTGTTTCTCTCCTCTTGGGTTAATTTAGCTCGACCAATCTGCATGGGCTCACTGGGGGGCGGAGCTGGAGCTGCTGGATACACATTTTGCGGGCAATTAAGGCGAGAAGGTAAGGGGAAGTTGTTACCTCTTTGGCGTACCTTATGTCTCTTCTCCATCCTACTGCACAGTGCGATAAGGCTCTCGAGATCAGGTGGTTCCTGGCAGAAAGCGAGTTGATCCTGAAGCTGCTCGTTAAGAGCCTGGGTGAACGCCCCCTTAAGTGAGGCTTCATCGAGGGTGGAAGTGGCGGCTAGGGTCCGAAACTCTATGGCAAAATCCTCGATTGAGAGCTTCCCTTGACGTAAGCTCCAAATCTGTCTGGCCACTTCAGCCGCTGACTCAGGTTTGTCAAAAGTCATTTTAAAATCCGCCAGAAACTCATCCAACGGACTCTTAAGGAAGTGCGGGTTCCGGCTTTTTGCCTCCGCCCACCGGAGTGCCTTACCTCGTAGAAGACCGATGATGTAGGAGATCTTAATTTCATCGGTGTAAAAAGACTCCGGAGATCGCTGGAAAGCCAGCTGGCATTGGAGGAGAAAACCTCGACAAACCTCCCGGTTGCCGTCAAACGTCTCCGGTGGAGGAGAGGTGGCGACCCGGAAGCTGGGCAGACTGGATGGTGCAGGAAGAACGGGTCCGGGCAGACTCTGAGCGGGGGATGAGGCTTGCTCCGGGGAGGTGAGTCTGTGGCTTAATTCCTTTACCATCGTTCCTACTTCAAACAAGGTGTGGTTAGTGTGGGAGAGTTGATCAGACAGAGCTTGGAGTGAATCACTGTGCTGAGCTAGGGTGGCGGAAACGACAGAGGGAACTGATTCTGTACTGAGGTTAGAGGAATGGCTGGATGATTCTGTCATGTTGTGGTGAAGAAATCTAACCCACGACATACAGAATCAGATCTGAGACGGAGTAAAATGTTTTTAAAAAGAATTTATTTTAAAGGGAAACCAAGGAAGCAGCGTAAACGTAGCTGAGTTCTTGCACGAGGAAGCTGGTGCGGGAGAAGCTGTGGACAGATCGGAGTTAGATCCAATTTGCGGATGGCACAGGGAATCAGGCTTATGTGGAGGACTTACGGTCTGGAGAGGTGGGAACTGGTTTGAGGGAGGAGTGGTCCGGTCTGGGTAGCAGGGACTGAGATCCAGAAAAGAGACGTGGAGGGAGCTGAGCTTGGGGAGGTCCGGGGAGGTTAGGTGGGCAGCTGGAGGCGGGTCTGGCCAGGGGAGAGGCTGAGAGACGAGCGGAGTTGGAGATCCAAATGGTGTGGGCTCCAGAGTTCTGCCAGTCAGAGATGAGTGTGTAGGTTTGTCTGGGAACAAGAGCAGGAGGTCACAAAGGCAAAAATCCAAAATCCAAAAACACATCAAATCTCAAAAATCCAAAATCCAAAAACAAATCTAATTCTCAAGAGTTTACAGAGCTCGAATAAGTTTCACAAGTGGCTGTTAGAAGGTACCCAGGTAGAGTAATCATCCAGCGAAGTGTAGGAGTCTCCCAGCTGCTTAAATACCCCTGGCCAGCTGATGAGCAGATCTGCTGCAGCTTGGTCACCTCCAGACACGCCCACCTGCAGAGGGAAACTCAAAAGACAGGGAGTGACAGCAGGGAAATACCTCAGACCGTGACAGAAACAGTTTTCTTTCTTTAACTCATGTGGAACATGTTTTTCTTTTATACTTTTCTGATCCATTGCCTGTTAACATATGCTGTTAATGCTCTTTTACAATTATTACATTAAGGAAAAATTGAAAAAGGCATCCCCGCAACCCTGCATGGATAAACGGGTTAAGAAAATGGATGGATAAAAAAAAAAAATCAAAAGGCATTCAACCTGCATGGACTCTCACATGTAGCACAAATCCCTCGTGAAAGTCCTGTAATCAGAAAAGTTGCCATGTTGTTATGTTTTTCCTTTGCCATCATTCAGCTTTTTTCGGAATGGTTAGAATCTTCTTTATTTTCCATTTTGATTCATGTTTTAGTGCCATTCACATCTATTTTATTTGTGTTGTGAACCTCTCATCAATCAGGTATCTCTTCATTATAGTTTTCCCCATGTTTTGTTGTCTGTCTGCTTTTTTATTTCCACTTTAAAGGTAGTTTCATCATATTTTGCACTGTTGCATTTCATTTATGCATTTATAAAACTGGACCTACACATTTTATAATACTGTTTTCTAAAACAAAGAACGACATCAATTACATCAGATGGTTTTTGTTTGGTTTTAGCTACATTTAGTAAAATGATCACCTTGTGAACATCTGCTTACTGTAAGGACTTAAATATTCCCCTTTCAGTTTACACAACACTTAGAGCTCCACCTAGTGGTGGCTAACCTGCAGCACAGGTAGTGCTGAAGGGCCGGTGCATCACAGAGCTTGTTGAATGCATCCTGGTATTTATTTATTTTGTAAAGAAAATAAATTATCTGATGCAAGACAAAGCTCTTAGATTCTGGTTCTTTAGGGCCCCTTTCCTGCATGTTTTAGCTGCTTCCCTGCTCCAACGGTTAAATCAGCAGTCCGAGTGTGTCAGAAACATAAAAACATGCAGGTAGGTGCCCTTGAGCATCAGGATTGAACACATCTGCTGTAAAATGTTCTAACATTAATTCAAGAAATCTGAGCTCTGACTCCTGAAGGCCTGTTTGCCTCATCATTAGCATTTAAAAATAATCTGTGTGCAAACAAATCCAAAGTTTCAATAAGCTTTTATTCACAAACTGAAATTTCACCAGATTTCTTGCACTTACAGACACTCCCCACTAGATGGCAACACTTCCCTTGACATTGGTTTGGTTCAGGTGAAGTTTACAGAAGGAAAGCTGCCTGCAGGTAACTGACCTTGTGCTGTCACTGTCCGTTAATTAAAGCAATAATTAAACTGCAGTTCATTAATTACTTTCTTAGTTTTCATCCTTACAGCAGATAAAATGCAGATAATCCGTTACATGATGCACTCTTTTCTATGAAACCTCTCCGTTTATTGACTTGTTTCACTACATTAATTATACTCAAATATTTATGGCGCTAAAAAAATATTTCTGGTCTGAAATGCTTTAGAAAAAAGCTCCATGGTTGTTAAATGCTAATTAGCTGTTTGGAGCATCCATCACAGTGAAAGGTCAATACACAAAGAAAAGAGTTATAACAGCAGCAGCAGCATGGAAAATTCCTTGTTTGATGTGTTGGAGGATATTAAAACTTCACATCACTGATTACTTCACAATAAAAGCTCGTATTTCCCACTGGGAATGGTGGTTTTATGTGTGTTTTTTTGGCATTTTGCTCAAGCAAATGCTGCAGTTGGGTCAGATCTGATGCATTTGCTTCTTCTCTGTGCAAACATGAACACAAGGAGGGTGTTTTTATTTTAAATCTTTGTACATTCAGTGAAAACAAGATCTCCATGCCAGGAATCAATGCGAGCAGCTCCCAGTGGAGCTGGCCTCGAGCAGAAAGGGACTATTTCCTTAAGGACAAGTGGAGCTGGAAGGTCAAGTAGAGAGCAGGAGAATCATTACCGCCCTTTTTATTTGCATTCTCTCCCAGAATGAATGAGATCAGTGACGTAAACAGCAAGAACTCTCCTTTTTTAAAAATCCATCTTCACATATTTCAAAATTTTTTATTTGTGGTTTTCGTGGGAATGTTAAACAGCTATTATCTTACCTGCTCCCTGAACATTGGAGCAACAACTATTGGAGCAGGCGGAGGGAGACTAGGGGTCTTAGCACACCTCTGTTGTCGCTTGGCTTCCCGGGGTTGGAGGCTAGGAGGGGGATCTGGCCGTCTGGTTGGGGTCAGGGGCGGTGGGATGCTTTGCTCAGTGTTGGGCGGGGGAGCCTGCTCATCAGCACCCCAGCAGAAAGGTTCGAACTCTGGGAACCAGTAATGGTTGTACCCTTTGTGCAGCAGTACCGGGACCAGAGTGAATAGGGTGTGTATGGGGAGCGAGAGTGGGTGTCTGGCGTGCATTTTTGTAAGTCTTAGGTTGTATGTGTATGTGTGAGCATGAGGGAGGGAGTGTGTGACTGTGTCTGTGTATGTCTGTATATGTCAGATGGGGCCTTTGACTCCTCCCCTATCCTGGGACTTCTTTTGATGCTACACATCTTCACCTACCCTCTCCCTGCCAAACCTGGTGTCGAGTGTGGTGCCTTGGTCTGCCTGAGTGTTGGTGGCTCCCGGGTCAGGTGCTTTAAGATTTTTGGCGTCTGCCTGATTGATCCCGGTGGCTGCCTGGTGGGATCTGGGTCCCTGAGCTCTGTTGGGTCCCTGGCGGGGCTTGTTGTCCCTGGGTCTCGGGGTCCCGGGCTCGGGCTAAGGGGTGGGAGGCTGCGGCCGGGCCTGTGGGCTTGCCGCTGATATCTCCCGGGACTCTGCCAGCTGCTGATTGTGACCTCCCTGGGGCAATCCTCTGCGCCTCTCGAGGGGGCAGGGGCTTTTCTGGTCGCAGTCTCCTTGGGGTCCCTGTGCTCTAGGGCAGCTCCTGGATCTCTGAGACTTGGAGCTCCCTCCATCTCCTACGCATTTTAGGGGGCAGATCTTTGGCCCTTCAAACTCTTTATTGAATGCTCCTATAGAGAAACCTTACATATACAAGTGTGGGTATGCACACAGGTGCTCACTTGATTATGGACTTGGGCATTTTCAACACATGTCTTAAGGCTGTGGTTGGCACTTAATGCACTGTGATTTATTACCGTGATTGTTCAGTAAATCAATGTTGATTTTATATTTCCTCATCAGGTTGACGCAGTGATAGTTTGCTCCTGTTGTGTTGTTGTGTCCCTTTTCTGCAGGTCTAGAAGCAGACTCTTGTTCATCATTGACTGTTTATTTTTGTGGACCCCCCCACCCCCCCACCCCCTCTCTTCCTTTTCACCTCTGTCTCTGTGTCTGGTCGAAATTACAAGCGTTCAAAAAACAATGACAATAAAGTTTTAAGTATCAAGCGGGACATTAAAGCAGAAGCTTTGATGCTCCACCTGAGAGTAAATCTGTAATGCTTGTCACCAGCATTCAGACTAGGGGTTGTATGAACTAGTCGACTAGTCGACTTCACTGCTCTGTAGTGACTTTTTATGCCTGTCATCGACTAGTCGCTGTCACGTGATAATGACAAGATGCAGTCCTCGGAAAAGACAGCAGGTGACGAGCCCCTGCGCATCTGGATCGAGGCGGAGGCGACGCACTGTGCCAGAGCGTCGGTACTGACACCCGCCGTAAAACGGACATTTAACCAAATTGTGACCTTTTCCCTCTTGCAATTTAACCTTCCCCTCACCCCCATCCTAACCTTAACCAGCGTGCGCATGTAAAGCTCTGATGGTTGACACACTCCAGACATCTGCGTCCTGAGCACGGCCACAGTAACATTATCAAACCAGGTGTCACCACTCAAAAACAAATGTAACGCGATCGTTCATGTCGGCTCATTTCCTTTTATGTTTTGTGTCTTTTATTTTTGCCTGATGCACCCCGCTACTGTGGAGCGGGGCGCATCATCTGTTTTGTACTCCGGTGACGCACTGCGGCCGGCGAGCAGCTCGCACTCTGCTGTTTTTGCGGTCGGTAGATCTTTTAGAACTGCAGTTCAAAGGTAACTCATTAGGTGAATATATATGAACCCAGGTAGCAGTTTTTCTTTAGGATTGCGAGGAGATGCAGGAAGATAATAAACAGGCAGGACAGAAAAATAGTCAAATAAAAACAAGTTAGTTTTTGTACCTGCTGGTTGCAACAAACAGACACCATTGAAGGTCATCAGAAGTGAGGAACAGAAAATGAAATAATTATTTGAATGTTTAGAGCAGCAGGAACTCTGAGAGGCTGCAGGCGCATCAGTGAGTTTGCGGCCGCTGCGCACGGGGAGGGGGGAGAGGGCTGAAGCAGGAACAGTATATATGCAGAAACTACCGTTGTTAAAAGAGATGTGTTTAACTTTGAAAATGTGGGCGCAATTTTAATTGTCAAAAACTCCAGCGAACCACTGTTTATAACCTCTGTTTATTTTGCAATTTGCATTCTTTCAACCAAGAAAACGTATCTTGATAAGTATATAAAGTATAGAAATATTTACAAGATCATTTTCTTTCATTCTTTTCTTTAATAAAAAAAAGTTAAAATAACCACTGTAACACAGAGTAAAGGTTTGAATGTTTCCATTAATCATTCATACATTTAAAAGTAAAGAAGCTGTTTCAAAACATCCACAATACCTTTGGTCTTGGTTATGCTCAGACTAGCCATTAGCTCATCAATCCTCAAGAACCATTTCTCCAAACACAGGCGGTTCAGGCAGCCATTGAAGATGGGTAATAATTAATAATAACTCCTACACAGAAACACTCTTCAAACTTGCTGAAAAGTCCTTTGAAAGTTCCCGGTAAAAATGAAGGACTTCCATATAAAACGGTCTGTTTATTAACATTTTAGAGTTGGCTGTTCCCCAGTTCTCCCACCGGATGATTGAGTCATGTAACTCCTGTCATAGGTGAACGATGGGAGGCCAGTGAGGGGGGTGGGGGTGGGGGGTGGGGGTGGGGGGGGAGTTCACAAGCACTCAGGTATAGACTGGAAATACAGTCTCTCCTTGTGCAGTAAGTGCAGAACAATTGCTTGCTTGAGAGTCTTTCATTTCACATTCATTAGAAAGGTTCTTAAATTAATGATGCTTTGTCAACTACAGCAAGCGATGAGATGCAGTAAACAAGCTGAGGATATTTATGACGCAGAGGAGAAATTTATCACCTGCTGTGGAGCTTATGAACACAACACAGATATGGCTGCAAACACAGGCCTTATTTATGGTATATTTAAACATTTTAAAACAAAAAGTCCTGATTTTTAAGGTAGTTTTTATGGACTCAGTTTTACCATCTGCAACAATTATTTACATCCATGGAGCATGGTGAATCTAATTTTCCTGCTCATTAATATTTTGTGTCCACTATTTGCCATATTAAATCTGCCCAATAGCCCAATTAACCAGACATACAGTGGTCCCTCGATGAAACGCGGTTCACCTTTCAAGGACTCGCAGTTTCACAGATATTTTTGTGTTCATGACCATAGGTGAGGTTAGGAACGTAGATCAACCGGTTAATCGAGAGTTTTGCCTATCGGCTCAGCTTTCTCTTCACCACAACAGGCCGGTACAACCCCCACATCTCTGCAGACGCACCACTCCACCAATCGATCTTGTGCTCCATCTATCCCTCATTTATGAACAAGACCCCAAGATCCTCCACTTGAGCCAGGATCTCTTCCCTGACCTGGAGACTCATGATAATGGTCCCAGCTGCTTCACACTTGGCTGTGAACCACTCCAGCAAAAGCCAGAGATCACATTTTGATGAAGCCCACAGGACCACATCATCTGCAAAAGGCAGACACCCAATCCTTAGGCCACCAAACTCCAACTCCTTGGCTGTGCCTAGAAAGCCTGTCCATAAATGTTATTAACCATCGGTGACCAAGGGCAGCCTTGGTGGAATCCATCAGCTAGCCTGCCAGACTCGCCCTTAGTCTATTCTACACAGAGAGCGAGTCTGGATACTAGGAGGCAGACAGCACCATGAGGGGTGGGATTAGCCAGCTCAAAAATCACCAATCAGAAAAAAGATGGAAATGACGACTGTTTCGTACAACATTGTAGTTTTTTAGCTGTAGTCAAAGATGGCATCTGATGATGGCACAAACACCTTTCTTTAGAAGAAAGGCATTTAGCGCATCTTCTTGTTGTAGTTTTAAAGACATGAAAAGGAGCCGCAGCGAACTCCTCTTCAGTCGCCAACTGAGCATCCCGGTGTGTGCACACTACTCAGTGCTTATTGGCTCGGTGAAATTTCTCTGGGGGTGGGGATATTTGAATGGGAGCATTACCAGGCCCTTTGCTTCCCATAAGGAAGTATTGGCATGGCTGGCCAACTCTTCCCATGACCGAGCCTGACTTACTGCCGGCAATGCGGACCAAGCTCTGACACCTGACAAACAGGCACCTAATAGCCCATATCAGAGGACCTGGTACCCCATACTCCTGAAGTACCCCCCACAGGGCCTCCCGAGGTATGCAGTTGAACGCCTTCTCCAAATCCACAAAACACGCATAGATTGGGCAATCTCCCACGCACCCTCCTGGAACACTCAACGGTACAAAGGTGGTGTAGTGTCCCACGACCAGGATGAAAAAAAAAAACATCGCTACTCCTGAATCTCAGGTTCAACTATCTGATGGACCTTCTTTCAAGGACCCTAGCCTTTACCAGGGAGGTTCAGTAGTTTGATCCCCCTGTAGGTGGAACACAGCCTGTGGTCCCCCTTTTTAAATAGGGGGACTACCACCCCAGTCTGCCAATCCAGTGGTATCTGGTACCTGATATCCACGCAATACTGCAGAGCCATGTCAGCCAACACAGCCCTACGACATCCGGAGCTTTAAAGAACCCTCCTGAGGTGCCAGATGGTAGACCAGAATCCCCTCAAAGCCGCACGGAAGTCTTAAAGTTAAAGTCCTATTAGTTGTCACACACATTGGTGTGAGTGCAAAATTTGTTCTCCGCATTTGACCCCTCACCGGGGGGAGGGTTAGCTGCAGGCACAGCCGTACTCGGGAACCATTTGGTGGTTTAACACCCAATCCAACCCCTTAAAGCTTCTTTCCGGAGTATTTCTCTTATCCGATGGCACCATCTAGTGGCTGGCAAGCATACCACACTTCTTCTGTTTTTTTAAGATGGTGACTTTACATTTCTGTTTATAAATGTGCTTCTTCAGCCGACAACCAGAGCTAAAACACGTTGTTTTACAAGTATTATTCTCATGTCATGTTGTGTTTTCATATATTTATATTTTAGAGACTCGCCTGTCCGTGAAAAGTTCATCTACTCTGCATCAGCTGAGGTATTCCTTAAATTTGAAGCAAGTGAGCGGTAGTCTAACACTATTGGTTAGTTCTGGTTGGTGCTCAGTTTCCTAATGAACGGAGCTCTACGGGGCGGGGGGGCGCGTAGCAAAAAAAAAAAAAATAAAAAAAGACATATTGCTTACATTATATCACAGTTCATGATAAGATAATAATTTTTGAGGATTTCTGACAAATCATACATAATTTCTGAAAGGAGAACCCTCCGGAAAGACACTTTAATGCTGAGTGTCAAGCAGGGAGGCATTGGGTCCCATTTTTCAAAGTCTTTGGTATGACCCAACCAGGATTTGAACTCTGATCTCCCAGACCCAGTCAATTACTCCACCACTAGGCCTCTTAGCTGGTACCTCATACTCTTTACTCTGTTTTGCTCCATGGTCTCACCGATCTTCTTCCACACATGCGTTTTGCCTCTCTGACCACCCCAGCCACATTCCACTTGGACTCCCGGTACCCATCATCTGCCTTTGGAGTCCCACAGGCCAAAAAGACCTGATAGAACTTTTAGCATTCCTAACTGCCAGTGTCCACCAGTGGGTTTAAGGGTTGCCACCACAATAGGTACCGATGACCTTGCGGCCAGAGCTCCGGTTGGCCACATCGACACTGGAGCCACAAAACATGGACTTGGACTCAATCTCCCACCTGCCCCGGAACTTTCAGGGGTGGTAATTGAAGAGGAGACTCTGCCAGACGTTCCCAGCAGACCCTCACAATACATTTGGGCTTGCCAGGTTAGACCAGCATCCTCCCCCACCATGAAAGCCAACTCACCACCAGGTAGTGGTCGATTGACAGCTCTGCCACTCTCTTCACGTGAGTGTCCAAGACATGCGGCCGCAGACCAAATGAAACAACTCCAAAGTCAATCATCAAGCAGCCTAAGGTATCCAGATGCCAAGAGCATATATGGATGTCTTTATGCATGAACATGGTGTTCATTCTGGACAATCAAATAATGAGCACAGTAGTCAAATAACAAAAGACCGCTTGGATTCACATCAGGAGGGTTGTTCCTCCCAAATACACCTCTCCAGGTCTCACTGTCATTGCTCATGAGAGCTTTAAAGTACCCAGCAAATCTGTCAAGAACCGAGTTCAGAAGACCCGTGAAGACGCCAACACAGTAAAAATATATTAAAAAGTCTTTATTTAATGCAGAGGTACCTGGAGGGCAAGGCTGAGGCAGGTTCAGAGGCAGGCTAAGGTCAAAGTGGCAGGCAGAGAGCAAGGCAGGGGTCAGGCAAAAAACAAGGTCCAGAGGCAAAGATCAGGCAGGGTGGATGGCTGGAGAACTACTGGCAAGGCTGTAATAATCTGGCATCTGTTGACTGGATGGCTGGTTCTTTTATAGCAGGGGAAGCAGGTGAATGGGATGAGGCTGATTACAGGAGCAGGTGGAATGAATGGAGCTGATTGAAGCTGACAGGTTGCTGGGGAAAGCAGGGCTTGGCTGGAGCTTGGTGAGAGGAACCAGGTGAGCTGAATGAAGGTATAATGAGGAAGTGGAGGAGGGTGAAGGAAGGGAGTCATGACAGAACCCCCCCCCTCAAGGGCGGATACCAGACGCCCACAGGAAACCAGAGCAGGGTGAGAGGAGGGGGACCAGGAAGGAGGGCCAGAGCAGGGCGGGAGGAGGGGGACCAGGAAGGAGGGCCGGAAGGGTCTGGGGGGCCGGCGACGGGGAACCAGGAGCCGAGACAGTGGGAGTCTGGGGGGCCGGCGACGGGGAACCAGGAGCCGGGACTGTGGGAGTCTGGGGGGCCGGCGATGGGGAACCAGGAGCCGGGACCGTGGGAGTCTGGGGGGCCGGCGACGGGGAACCAGGAGCCGGGACCGTGGGAGTCTGGGGGGCCGGCGACAGGGAACCAGGAGCCGGGACCGTGGGAGTCTGGGGGGCCGGCGACGGGGAACCAGAAGCCGGGACCGTGGGAGTCTGGGGGGCCGGCGACGGGGAACCAGGAGCCGGGACCGTGGGAGTGTGGTGACAGAGGACACTGGACCAAGACTAAGACTAAGACTACGAGGGGACACTGGACCACGACTAAGACTACGAGGGGACACTGGACCACGACTAAGACTACGAGGGGACACTGGACCACGACTAAGACTGCGAGGGGACACTGGACCATGACTAAGACTGCGAGGGGACACTGGACCACGACTAAGACTACGAGGGGACACTGGACCACGACTAAGTCTACGAGGGGACACTGGACCACGACTAAGACTACGAGGGGACACAGACTCTGGGACTTGAGGGGACACAGACTCTGGGACTTGAGGGGACACAGACTCTGGGACTTGAGACTGGGGAACTTGAGACTGGGGAACTTGAGACTGGGGAACTTGAGACTGGGGAACTTGAGAACAGGAGGGGTCCTCTTCAGAGCAGGAGGGGTCCTCTTCAGAGCAGGAGGGGTCCTCTTCAGAGCAGGAGGGGTCCTCTTCAGAGCAGGGGCAGGAGAGGTCCTCTTCAGAGCCTGGAGGTGTCGACCCTTGGACTGGAGGCTCGTGGAAAGGTTTCACCAGAGCCCCTTGGACAGGCTGGGCCGGAGCCCCTTGGACAGGCTGGGCCGGAGCCTCTTGGACCTCATCCGTCGAAGCAAGATGCGATATGTCCTCCCGGACCACCGCCAGAGCAGGATGCGATGCGTCCTCCCGGACCACCGCCAGAGCAGGATGCGATGCGTCCTCCCGGACCACCGTCAGAGCAGGATGCGATGCGTCCTCCCGGACCACCGCCAGAGCAGGATGCGATGCGTCCTCCGAGACCACCGCCAGGGCAGGATGCGATGCGTCCTCCGAGACCACCGCCAGGGCAGGATGCGATGCGTCCTCCGAGACCACCTCCAGAGCAGGATGCGATGCGTCCTCCGAGACCACCGCCAGAGCAGGGTGCGATGCGTCCTCCGAGACCACCGCCAGAGCAGGGTGCGATGCGTCCTCCGAGACCACCGCCAGAGCAGGGTGCGATGCGTCCTCCCGGACCACCGCCAGAGCAGGGTGCGATGCGTCCTCCCGGACCACCGCCAGAGCAGGGTGCGATGCGTCCTCCCGGACCACCGCCAGAGCAGGGTGCGATGCGTCCTCCCGGACCACCGCCAGAGCAGGGTGCGATGCGTCCTCCCGGACCACCGCCAGAGCAGAGTGCGATGCGTCCTCCCGGACCACCGCCAAAGCAGGGTGCGATGCGTCCTCCCGGACCACCGCCAGAGCAGGGTGCGATGCGTCCTCCCGGACCACCGCCAGAGCAGGGTGTGATGCGTCCTCCCGGACCACCGCTAGAGCAGGGTGCGATGCGTTCTCAGAGACCACCGCCAGGGCAGGATGCGATGCGTCCTCAGAGACCACCGCCAGGGCAGGATGCGATGCGTCCACCGGGACCACTGCCGGAGCAGGGTGCGATGCGTCCACCGGGACCACTGCCGGAGCAGGATGCGATGCGTCCACCAGGACCACCGCCGGAGCAGGATGCGATGCGTCCACCGGGACCACCGCCGGAGCAGGATGCGATGCGTCCACCGGGACCACCGCCGGAGCAGGATGCGACACGTTGGAGGGTTCTGGGGAAGGTGACCACCTCTCACAGCAGGTCAGACCCTCCATGGTGACATCCTTCAGTGCAGACCCATTTACCCTCCGGACATAAAGGTAGTAATTACCAAGTGCTGGGACCGCTATCAACTCTGGATGGGTGGAGAAGATGACATTTAACCTATCAGCCGCCCGCAGACGTAAGTGGGGGCAGGTTGGCTTGGCAAAGACCTCCCACACAGCCTCCTCGACCATCTGCATCCTCCCCTGAACAATCTCCTCCGTCGGGACCGGTCCAGAAGCAGAACATGAGGTGCCGTCCGTGGAACCCGCCGACACCAGCACGGGAGAAGGATTAACCCTCTTATCAGCTCCAGAAAACCTCCGGGACCGCCGCCGTCGTGACCTGACAGGAGGGGTTTGAGGCTGGAGCGGCGTGGTCATGAACTCGCTGCACAAGACGTTTGCAGCAGGCCTGGGCAGAGAAGTGGAGCCTCTGCGTGGCTCTGGCCTGATGGCCAGCCGCGTTCCCCAGAACGGTGACCCCTGCTCCTTCTCTAGCTCCATAAACTCCAGGAGCGTGAGATCCTCCATGACAGGTACGATGAAAAAAAAGAAGAAAAAAAATACTCCCAAGTGCTGTGTCAGCGTTGGGTCAGATTTTTGGCCAGATTATTCTGTCAAGAACCGAGTTCAGAAGACCCGTGAAGACGCCAACACAGTAAAAATATATTAAAAAGTCTTTATTTAATGCAGAGGTACCTGGAGGGCAAGGCTGAGGCAGGTTCAGAGGCAGGCTAAGGTCAAAGTGGCAGGCAGAGAGCAAGGCAGGGGTCAGGCAAAAAACAAGGTCCAGAGGCAAAGATCAGGCAGGGTGGATGGCTGGAGAACTACTGGCAAGGCTGTAATAATCTGGCATCTGTTGACTGGATGGCTGGTTCTTTTATAGCAGGGGAAGCAGGTGAATGGGATGAGGCTGATTACAGGAGCAGGTGGAATGAATGGAGCTGATTGAAGCTGACAGGTTGCTGGGGAAAGCAGGGCTTGGCTGGAGCTTGGTGAGAGGAACCAGGTGAGCTGAATGAAGGTATAATGAGGAAGTGGAGGAGGGTGAAGGATGGGAGTCATGACAAAAACGAGGGACTCACTGGAAGAAGCACTCTCCAGCACCCCCTCCAAGAACTCCAAAAATGGTGGGTAGTCTGAACTGTTGTTTGATGCATAAGCACAAACAGTCAGGACCCGTCCCCCCACACGTAGGCGAAGACAGGCTGCCCTCTCATCCACCAGGGTAAACCCCAACGTACGGGCGCCAAGATGAGGGGCAACTAGTATGCCCACCCCTGCTCAGTGCCTCACAGTGGGGGCAACTCTAGAGTGGTAGAAAGTCCAATACCTCTCAAGGAAACCGTTTCCAGAGCCATGCGCCAAAGTGAGTCTGACTATATCTAGTCAGAAGCTCTCAACCTTACACACACCCACTCATGCTCCTTCCCCACCCAAGAGGTGACATTCCACATACCAAGAGCCAGCTTCTGTAGCCAAGGATCAGACCACCAAGGTCACCGCATTCAGCTACCGCCTTTCACACACTGCACCCTACCTCTTTGGCCCCTCCCACGGGTGGTGTGCCCATGGGAAAGGGGATCCACGTCAATCTACCCATTTCTGAATAAAAACCATTGTCTCAGATTTAGAGGAGCTTTTTCTTTTGTTTAAATGGTAAAATAAAAATTTAAATAAACAAAGCACATTTTTGGAACATGATTGGTCCTTATCTTGAAATGTTTGGACAGCTAGCTAAAGGAGCTAAATTTAAAGCTGGCAAAATAAGCAGCTAAATGACTCACTTACACAATAAATGACATCCAGTCGTAAAACACTTTTCTGAGTCAGTCATCTCCAAAGTGCTTTATTTTAGTCATTCACACATTGATGGTGAGCTGCCACTGGTCCCTCCAACCAACAGCAGGCAAGGAGGATGAAGTGTCCTGCCCCAAAACACAACAGACACGGATGGAGCCTGGATTTGAACCAGCAACCCACCAGTTACAGGGCAAACTCCTAACCCTGAGCCACCATCGCTATAAAAATAAATAGCATAATGACTAGCTGGCTAAAAGCTGGTTATTGCATTTAATAGATCAATTCTTATAGCAGAATTTAAAACAACTAATAAACGACTCAACAATAGCAAAAAGTGAAAAAGCTTTAAAAGAGCATCATGGAGCTCTTGGGAAATTCAGAGCTGGGTAATAATCTCTGTGGGTTTTCACAAATCTTTCACACTTCTTTGGTGCTTTGTAAACAAAACAAAACAATAATTACTGCAGCTTTTAGTTGCCGAGTCCAAACAAACGCCAGCACACAGCATTTGTTAGCAGCAGTGAGTGACTTCACCAAACCTGACTTGAACAGTCAAAGGAAAACCAGCGTAGAGCTGCTTTTCAAAGAAAACGTGCCATTGTTTAATTTTTGTCCCTGACATCTCATCAAAAAAGAGTTTCTATGCATACACTCTAAAATAATTATAATAATAATACATAATGCATCAGTGCATGGCACATAGGTGACGTGGAGTGTTCTTCCCACTTCATTAATTCATCCATGATGAGTTCTGCAGCCCCCCCGAGTGTGAAATCTAATTAAATCAGATTGCTGAATCCCAGTTTACGCTCATCCTGCCATTGTTTGTGGAGTAAGGAGCCCAAACCAGACCGCATGCCATTTTAAACCTCACGTATGCTCTTTGTGCTCCGACTCCGGGGAGACCAGTAGGTGGCTCTGTAATACAAACACATCCTTTCATGGATCATAAGTGTACCGCTTGATGCCAGATTACATTCATCTGAGTTTTTTCTTCTTCGGTGTGATTTTATGCGTTCTCCACAGAGCTGACGGCGTGTTCAAGTGTAATGCACCTTGTTAGTTTGTGTGACGATGATGTGCTGTTGTCATCTGAAGATGTCATCTGTAGATTAGAACTTTTAAGCTGGAGTTAGAGATGGAGGAGCAGGTCTGGGTTAATCTCCTGCCTTCTATCGCTGCCACAAAGTCTTCAAGGACATCATCAGCATCATATTTTCTCTCACTGAGCAGCTGGAGCATCTCACTTTGAGGGTGAAGCCCAAACTGAGGAGGTGTGGGCCCTGAAATGCTCAAATGCAGACTTAATGCACGTTCTATGTAAACTAGCAGTTTCTTGAATGAGCGGAAATCTGAGCATAAATTAGGAGCTTTAAATCTCTCCCGGAGCTGAGGTGATTTTAAGATTCTCATCTTGTGAGCTCCTCAAGTGGTTTATCTCTGTAGGAGGAGCTGTCTGTCTCCGAGTCCCCGCCACAAAGCCATAATTCACCGTGGGAACGTGTCGTGCATCACACAGAGGTGGTTTGACACATCTGGTCTCTCAGTCATATATCCTAATCATCGCCACATCCGCGCTCCGAATCTGCCCGAGAATACATTATTCAAATTCAGCTCATTAGAAAAAGTCATTTCGACCGACCGTTAAGTCCACCTAAAAGTTGGAAAGTAGGTCCTAATGGCATTATAGTTCCTTACAATTCTCCAGTTTCACTCTGCAGACTTCAAACTCATTTGCAATACCTCATAATGACAGTGGTGGGTCTAAGAGAGTGTGTTTTAGAGAGTGAATGGTGTGCGAGGTTGTTGCAGGAAAAGTTTACTTGTAGAATTTTATGCATTTTTGGGGTATTCGTATACAAGGTTGACAAAAGATGAAAAACAACATCTGAATGGGATTTATCAGTGGAGACAATAAAACATTATAAAAATGTAGGTTTATTAATATGATCAAAGCTAACAGTTTTTATGCATTGTTATTCATTTATATTAGTAGTAATAGTAACATTTATCATTCATACTGTTGAACAAATGTGCTTCAGGCTGCCTATAATCTGCAGGGTGAAAACTGGACGCATCCAGCATGAAGTTCGCTTTCATTTTTATGAGTAGAATGGAGCCTGTGTGTTAAATCGCTGAATATGCAATTGTTATATTTTTTACTATTGTGTTTGTTTAAATTGAGTAAATGGCTCTTATATTGAAGAGATTTCACAGCAAGGTTGTTCCCATAGGCTGTTAAGATGCTAAAGGTAACCATTTACAGCAGAAATCTGGAGTTTTCCCTATTCAGGAATTAATGTAGACAGGCCGTAGCAGGTGCTCTGCAGCTCCACCTAGCCACGCTCCATGAGGGATAATGCAACAGATCGGAACAACAAAGATGGTGGCTTGTTTAAAGCAGCTTTGGCATCAACTTTGGACAATTTAGACTTGTGCTTTTCTTTTGAGTCAAAAGATGGGATTTGGGGGGGGGATATACCTATTTTGCCTTGGGCCCTGAAATGCTTTGACACAGCCCTGGGTGTGCGACTGGGTTTTGACTTTCTGCAAAGTCTGCCCCCCACCCCCCCCACCCCCACCCCCACCCCCCACCCCGAGCAGTGGTTCCCAACCTTTTTTTCCATGAAGACCCCCTTGCTTGTGTCTTAGACTCAACCCTCATACTCACACAGCAGCAGCACAGGCATTGTTTGGCCTACACCAGCACACAACCCCATCTCTGTAATCACAGTACATTTTAGTTTATCTAAGAATTTCATCACCAGTAATGCAAAAAATATAAATAAACCAATAAAATCCTTTACTACAATAAAACTGTTGGCTTCTATGGGATCAATGTTAATATAATAACTAAACCCCAAACTTAACTATTGCACATCATAAAATTATTCTCAAGGATTCCAAGTGACCATTAGTAGAATAATCAAACACATTTGTGCTTTCCCCCTTCCAACACCAATAAATGTGAAGGATTTCTGACATCATCTCAGTTTTTCCAGGATTCAGCAAGTACACCTCACATCACTCCCATATGGTTTATAACTGCATGACAAATCAATCATAAAATTGTTGTTTTGACCGATAGCTACCCCGAGGGCCCCAAGGACCCAAACAAACAAAAGAACTACAACACACCATGAAAGCAGCTGGAATGGAGAAAAAAATATATTTTTTTCTCATTTTGCACAAACATCAAGAGGCTCCTGTTGACACCGACTCTCCTGCGAATTATTGGAAGGTTTTCCCAACGTTATTTTAAGACAAATGCATCCAAAGCTGTGCATCCTGCCAGAAGGATTAGCCGAGCTTATGCTCTGGAACTCCTCACCAGAGACAAAACCCGATCCATCTCTCTGCAGACAAATTCATCCTCACCTTTCCCTGAACTAATCTGACACTGAAACAGCTGAAATGTCGCCATTCACCTGTTGACACAAAGCTGCTGTAGCAGTTTTATTCATTTATTTTTTACCCCTGGAGTCAAACAGCATCTCCAAGGACCACTGAAGGAGATTCACACCGAGCAGACTTCCAGAGTGAAATCCTGCTCTACGAATCTCCGCTTGTTGATTGGTTTGCCCTGTGCTGACTCCATAAGGCTGACACACTTTAAAAAATAACTCATCAAATAATTTTTACGCAAGCCTCTGAATTTGTGTCGACTCAACTCCTCAGCGATGACCTCCTGGAACCAGAACATTTTCAAACTGAACTCTGGTTATTCTGCGAGCAGCTACGGGACTAATTTACATTTTTCTCTGCCTGCAGTGGAAGAAAAAGACAACTACTGATGATTCTCAAGGTGACAACGTTGATGGAAGAGGATGTGTTTGTTGTTTTGTCAGCCTGACCTGGAATGAAATGTGGGAGGCAAAAAGCCCACATTATCTATAATATAACATGCAGAGTGATGCCCTTTAGCTGGAAACAAGTACGCTAATTACCAAGTTTTCACTTGTTCTTTTCTTCTAGTTTCTCAAGAAAAACTGTATTTTTTGGACATTTTACTTCTTTGTTTCTGGTGCTGTGAAGCTTGGAGGATTTTTACAGCAATTTTTTTCACTTGTTGAGCATTTGTTATGATGCGTAAACATGGCAACAAGCTGGTTTACAATTGGGAGCAGCTGATTAACAATCAATCAATCAGTCAATCAATCAATAACTCATTCAAAACTCCAGCTTACGATTCACCTCGAGTAACGTCCCAGTCTGACAAGTCTCCACACAGACGGTGCTTTCCGTGGGTGCGGGTCGCCCTCCGATCGCTCCCGTCTTCCCAAATTTCCAGAAAACCAGATATCCTCCCACTCCAATCAGGAGAAATCCAGTGATCATCAGGCCGAATATCCACACGTCTTCGATATTCTCAATGGACAGCTGGCTGAGGCATATGATCTTCCACTCCTTCCAGGAATCCAACATATATCCCACCGGGTGTGTCCCCTGTGGACATGTGGGAGCCCCCTGCTCCATTCTCGTTGTTGAAAAAATCTTATCAATCGCATTGAATTACCAATTTATCAAATCCATGGTTGGTAAAAATAAGGTTTTTCAGAATGGTAAATGGCCTGTATTTGATATATATAGCGCCTTCTAGAGTCCTGGAACCCCTCAAGGCGCTTTACAACACAATCAGTCATTCACCCAATCACACACATTCACACACTGGTGGGGATGAGCTACGATGTAGCCACAGCTGCCCTGGGGCGCACTGACAGAGGCGAGGCTGCCGAGCACTGGCGCCACCGGTCCCTCCGACCACCACCAGCAGGCAACGTGGGTTAAGAGTCTTGCCCAAGGACACAACAACAGCGACAAACTGAGCAGGGCTCGAACCTGCAACCTTCCAATTACGGGGCGAGCACTTAACTCCTGTGCCACCGTCGCCCAAAAGAAATGCAGAGAAGCGCTCTGTGAGCAGACAGGACAAAGAGCCTTGGGAAAAAAAGATAAGGGAGCGAAAGAGAGAAGTGTCTGTACTCCGCGAGTGCCTTGAAGAGAAAGGCTGAAATAATACCTCTACTGAAGCCACAAATCCCAAAATGAGCGAAAACACAAGACGCGTGGGTGCAGAGTGGGAGCAAAACAGAGACAGAGAAAGAGGAAATTCAAACCATCTCTTCCATCGATCAAAATGGGCAATGTGAGATCACTGGCCAATAAGATGGAGGCACTCCAAGCCCTTTCAAGCACTCAGCCAGAGTTTCGACAGTGCAGTGTTGTGTGTTTCACTGAGACGTGGCTGCAGGACCATATCCCCGATTCCAGCTTCTCTCTGCCAGGATTCCTGACTGTACGAGCAGACAGAGATCTGAAGAGGAGCGGGAAAAGAAAAGGAGGTGGAGTGACAATGCTTGTCAACAACAAATGGTGGTTCATGTTTCAGTGAAATGTCGTCTCTGCAGCCCAGATGTTGAACTCTTGGCAGTAAGTTGTCACCCATATTATTTGCCAAGAGAGTTCACCAGTGTTGTCTTGGCAACCATTTATATTCCACCTTCAGACATTGTGAAAATGCATGTGATGCCATCAGTTCCGTTGTCGCTAAGCTACAAACCCAGCACCCCAATGCATTTGTGGCTATATCTGGTGATTTTAATCATGCCTTTCTCTCTGCTACACTTCCAACATTTCAACAGTTTGTCAGCTGCTCCACCAGAGAAAACAAGTGTTATGCAAATGTATAGAATGCATACATGTCCAAAACAAGACCTCCTCTGGGACAATCAGTTCGCAATCTTGTTTTTCTCTGCTCAGAATGCAAACCACTTGTTCAGAGGCAACCCGTGACAAGAAGAACTGTGATAAAATGGTCACAGGATGCTGAAGAAGCCCTGCAGGGTTGTTTTGAGACCACATACTGTATTGGATGACTCTCTGCCAAGGATATGAAGAGGACATCAATGTCATGACTGGATGTGTCACTGACTATATAAACTTCTATGTGGACAACATCATACCCACCAGAACAGTGAGATGCTTCGCTAATAACCAACCCCGGATCACCAGTGAACTGAAGAATCAGCTAAATGAGAAAAAAAGAGCCTTCAAGGAGGGAGACAGGGAATTATTGATGAGTATACAGAAGCAGCTGAAGATCAAGATCAGAGACAGCAAGGAGGCATACAGGAAGAAGCTGGAGAACAAACTACAGAGGAACAATATCAGAGATGTCTCGTCAGGGATGAAGAAGATCACATGCTTCAAGCAGAGGAAGGACTGCACAGATGGCAGCCTGGACACAGCCAATGAACTGAACAAGTTCTTCAATAGAGCTCCGGGAGTTGACGTCACTTCTCCCGGCATGCAACAGTTCAAATCGAAACGGCGCCATATTGGCATGCAGAAGCCGGCAGCTGGACTATTTGATATTGTCAGAAAACTCAATCAAATGGGAAATATGGTAGATTCTTGTTGTGCCCCAGGATGCAGAACAGACGCGGACGACATAAGGAATGAGCCATCTACAGGATTCCCCAAGATCCGGAGCGCCGCAAACGTTGGATCATTGTAATAAAACGCACTAGTGACCGGGCGAAAATGAAGCTGTGGGATCCCGAGAGTAAAGGTTTTTGCTTATGCAGCGACCACTTCATATCAGGTACTTAAACCAACGTTTCTTCAACTGTGTGTGGTATTTATTTTAAATGCTTTTATTATGATTCTTAGTGGGCTTCCTAAACTTATTTTGGCATGGCTTTTTCTGTCTTATTACTCATAGCAGCAAGTAAACATCACGTAAAACGTTGCCTCGTGAGTTCTGCGTGCTGCCGTTTCCGTGTTTTATGATGACAGCAATTAACCGGCTAAGCTGTATTTAATTTTTAAGCAATGGTTGATCAATTGTCAGATCACACATAAAAAGCAATTTGGATTGCTATTATCTGTCTCACCAAGACTACTTACGTGAAAATCTGTTATTTGTCCGTCCATCCATCCATTTTCATCCGCGTATCCAGAGTCGGGTTGCGGGGGCAGTAGCGTGACTTCCCTCTCCCCAGCCGCCGGAGCCAGCTCCTCCGGGTAAATCCCAAGGGGTTCCCCGGTCAGGTCCGGTGTTGTGCCGGTAAGAAGTCCGCTCCGACAGCTTCTGGCGTTGGAGCGGGCAGTAGAGTCGAGAGTCCCAGACCTTCTCCCAAGCTCCTCCGGCCGGGGGAATCCCAAGGGGTTCCCCGGTCAGGTCCGGTGTTGTGCCGGTAAGAAGCCCGCTCCGACAGCTTCTGGCGTTGGAGCGGGCAGTAGAGTCGAGAGTCCCAGACCTTCTCCCCAGCTCCTCCGGCCGGGGGAATCCCAAGGGGTTCCCCCGGCCAGGTCCGGTGTTGTGCCGGTAAGAAGTCCGCTCCGACAGCTTCTGGCATTTTTAAAAAGTATCCCAGGGGCACGGTAAGGGTCGGAGATGTTTAGTCTATTTAATTTCTGACTATATAAAACGATTTCTTCTGTTTTAAAGTGTGAAGTGAACTCCAACGAAGTAAAATCCAAGCGGATCCCGTTCATGTTCATGGTTACATCCGTGTTTGTTTACCTTTTTTGCATGCCAAAATGGCATCCACTAACTGAGAGTCACGTGGGGTCCGGAGCTCTATAGGTTCAATTCAGGAACAAACCCAGCATCCTCCTCGCCTGTCCCCAGCCAATCAGACATCCCATCTTCCTCTGATCCAGCATTTTCCTGTTCCACGCCAACTCTTTTGTCCTCTAACGCAGTCATGGACTCTTCTGGTTCTATAAATATGTCTTCAACCAAGTCAGGAGATGCTGCTGCCCCATTTACCTCCCCCTCCCACCTATCTGTCTCTAGAAGTCAGGTGAAGAGGCAGCTGGAGAGACTGAACAGGAACAAGGCTGCAGCTCCAGATGGTGTAACCCCCAGGGTACTGAAGGCCTGTGCAGAGCAGCTCTGTGGGATTCTGCAGCACCTCTTCAACCTCAGCCTGGCCCAGGAGAAGGTTCCAGTCCTGTGGAAGACATCCTGCCTTGTTCCAGTTCCAAAGAAAACTCGCCCATCAGTCAATGACGACTACAGATCGGTTGCCCTGACATCCCACATCATGAAGGTCCAGGAGAGACTCCTATTGGTCCACCTGAATAAGCAAACTAGATCATATCAGGACCCGCTGCAGTTTGCTTATCACCATGGAGATGGAGTTGAAGATAACATCATCCAGCTGCTTCAACCGATCCGCTGTCATCTGGACAAAGTAGGCAGCACTGTGAGGGTCATGTTTCTCCAGTGCATTTAACACAATCCAGCCTGATGTACTTTGCCAGAAACTCCAGGAGACACAGGTGGGGTCTCAACTATCGTCTGGATTAAAGACTACCTGACAAACAGACCACAGTTTGTGAGGCTGAAGAACTGCACATCAAACCAGACAATCAGTAACATTGGAGCACCACAGGGGACTGTACTCTCACCATTCCTTTTCACCCTGTACACCTCAGACTTCCAGTACAAATCAGAGACCTGTCATCTACAGAAATACTCAGATGACTGCAGTTGCCAGGTATCAGAGATGGACAGGAAGCTGAGTACAGAGAGCTGGTGGAGCGCTTTCTGGCATGGTGTGGAAACAATCATCTGACCTTGAACATGAACAAAACAAAGGAGATGATTTTAGACTTCAGAAGAAACAGGGTGGAGCCAAACACTGTTTCCATCATGGGAGAAGAAGTGGAGGTGGTTGAGGAATACAAATACCTTGGAGTCCACCTGGACAACAGACTGGACTGGAGAAAGAACAGTGAAGCCGTGTACAAGAAGGGACACAGCAGACTGCACTTCTTGAGGACGCCTAGGTCCTTCAATGTCTGTAGCAAGATGCTGCAGATCTTCTACAAGTCTGTTGTTGAGAGTGTAATCTCTTCAGCCATCGTCTGATGGGGTAGTAGCATCAGAAGCAGGGACCTGAAAAGGCTCAACAGCCTAATAAAAAAGGCTGGTTCTGTTCTGGGGATGACTGTGGAACCACTGGAGGAGGTAATGCAAAGACGGATTCTCCAGAGAATCAAGAAAATTATGGACAACCCTGAGCATTCTCTTCACAAGACTGTCCGACAACGGAAAAGTGTCTTCAGTCAGAGGCCTCTTCAGTTTCGCTGCAACACTGACCGCTACTGGAGATCCTTCCTGCCAACAGCCATTGTAATATACAACAACTCTTTGATGACTTGATTATTATTATTATTATTCTGAGCTACTACAGCAATCAATTTCCCTCTGGGATTAATAAAGAACTTTTGAATTGACTTGAATTTGAATTGTTCTTATGTGGTCATGCAACTTCAAATGTAAAATAATCAGTTTAGTTAACTGTAATGATAAAAATTTTTGCATGTAATTTATCGTTGGAAGTGCCCATTTCTTTATCATTAATTAGCTTTTTTTTACCAATGCTTCAGCGGCCATCTTGAAATTAGCTCTAAAAGTTAATCGGTTGAGCTGCACATCTAAAATCTGCATGTGTAGTCTGTCTTATAAATAAGAGAGCAAAGTCAAAAACCAGAATCTGTACTTTGTTCTGTTTGGATTTGTTTTTTACAGCTCCGGGTTGTGGGGGCAGCCATTTTGTTTATGTCACTAGTGGGAGCTTCCTACTGGAAGGACACGCTATTTATGTTTTTGCATTTAACAGATGCCTTTGTCTGAAGTGACTTATGAGATGAGATGGGAAGGTGGGTGAAGTGTCTTTCTTGAGAACAATGATGACTGGGAATGAGCTGGGATTGAACCAGCTTTAGGACTTGCTTGTAAAGCCTTCCCTGACCAAATGTCCAGACCACCTCAGCTGATTCTGCTAAACTCATTCACTGCCAGCCGTTTCCTGATCAGAAAGCCCTTCACTGCCAGCGTTTTTCTGCGTTTTCACTGTTCTTTTTTTAAGAGTCACAGAACGTTGTGCTCTATGATGATGTCAAAATCAAAACTACCAAAACAAGAGTAGACTCACCTCTTACATCAGGAAGAATCCACTCGTTTCGAGCGTTTTCCATTCTTTCATAATCAGTTGTTGAAATAGTGATCGGCAGAAACTTTTCCAGTTCGCGCCTCACTTTTTTTACAGCAGCAGCCCAAAACGATCTCCTAACACGTGGATTTTCTGTTTCCTGGTCATGTGACATGTGACGTACACGGATGCAAATCAGCTTTAGAGCTCGGATGTTTGTTCTCACGGTGCGGGGGCTCGTTCCGACACCCACACAGTAAAAAAATGAAAATTATGACTTTAATCGTCAATGACAGTGAATGAGTTAATGTGACAGAGCAGCAGCTCTAATGTGATTCTCTCCCGGATGTCTGAACTTATTGTTCTTTCGCTATCCCTCATTTGTGAACAAGTCTCTGAGACATTTAACTTTCTCCTTGTGAGGTAGGACACCTCCCACAACCTGGAGTTGGCAATCCATCTCACCGATCTCCACTAAATATAGACCTTTGTTGACACAAAACAAGATTTAGGCAAACTTTAGATTTTATCTTAGATTCTATCTCAAATTTCTTATGTCCAAGAAATGCACACCTGCTGCGGAAGAACGTGTCACATCTAACCAACACAAAAATTCCCAACTTTCTAAAATCTCTCAGATTAAGTGTTTGATCTTTGAATCAATATCTGCTGATTGTTTGTCGTACACGCCAACAACCTTTCATTTATTTGTTTATGAAGTGCTTTCATGCCATCAATCAAGGTAGTCCAAAGGGCTGAACACAACAAAGCATCAATGAAGTAAAAAATAAAATTAGGACTTAAACTGGTAAATAAAAGCAAGGAATGATCAAATTATATCAATACATACACAGAATTGCACCGGGCTGTTTTGTCAGTTAATGTACATTAGCCACAGAGGCCATCTTGGATCAAGCTGACTCTAAAACCTAAATCATTTGTATCATTTATTTAGATTCTGAGAGTTTCAGAGGGTGATAACAAATAAGGATCCAAAATAACCTTAGTGATTTAATATTTCTAGAACATCGTAACATTTTTCCTCATGCCAAAGTCAATAAGAAACATTATTAAAAAAGGGGAAAATTTACACTGTGAGCCCACAAACAATCTTCCGCCTGCTTGTAGGGCTGTAAATCTGCACAATAACAAAAGTTACAAATGAGCACAAACAAATTTGATCTCTTGAATTGGCAGGATGTGACTGAAATCAGCCGTGACCCATAATTTGTTACCCAAAATGGTCGTAGCATGCCACCCTACACTGTAGAAGATAATAGTATTATTGTTATTGCATTGTTGCTGCCTGCGTTGGCCCAGTTGGTGTTTATTTTCCTAACACTCCATGTCCACAGATGATGACAGCGATCCATCCTGACAGCCAGAGGCTGAGCGACAGATTCCACTCAAGAGGGAAGCCCCAAGGTAATCATTTGCATTTGTTTTTTATTGCAATCATTAGGGCTTCCCTGCTGGGCCTCGGCACAACTCGGTATGACAGACCCAATGTTTTATTCGAGAGCCAGAGGAGGTGCGGTGCTGGCAGTGAGCTGAGGAGTACAGTACGTTGATAACCGATAAAAACACAGGCTGGCCAGGATGCATCACATCAATGCCAATGCCGCTGCTAGAAGATCAGGAAGAAAACTCCTGATTAAAAAATGCTAGGGATATCAATTATCATCCTAACTTGTACTCCAGTTTTTTTTCCATCAGCATATTAAAATAGATTAAATTATTTCAGTTTTCATCATCAAAGTCGGTACAAACTGCCGACAGCTGAGAACAAAAGCCTTGATCACACTGGGCAGTGTCACAACCTCCTTTGTGTCTCGACAGAGACTTGAGAGATCAGAAGGGTCGATTGAATGGTGCACTCCATGGCTGCGCATTGGGATCCCACAGATCCACTCACAAAACCCTCAGTGTTTCCTTTAAAGGAACACTGAAGAGTTATAACACTTTAAGCTATTGCCTTCAGACTGGTTTCGGTGATTCTTGATGTAGAAACTAGATCCGCTTCACAATGAACAGCACTCTGTAGCCTTCTCCCAGCCAGAAACTGCTCTTAACAGTTTTTTGGCATGGGTAGGCACACTAGGGGGAGCACCCTACCTGCTTTACAACAAAAACTGTATACAGTACTGGCTGCTAATACAAAGTTATCTTTTTTAGTTTGCCGACCATCAAAAAACACCAGAAGAAAAAGTTAGCTTTTTTTGTTGACATCATGGAGAGCCTGGACATAAAAGTATGAGAGCAGTGTCTTTGGAGATGAAGCAAAGAGCTAAAACCAGAGTGAAAATTGGTGTGGCTTATACTAGATTGAGGGAACTAAGGGATGCAACAAAATCATAGACTGATGATGACCTGTCCTTGTTGCTTATGGACTTGTATGTAATAATAATGTGGATCTTTTTAATTTGTGGCTTATAGTATCAGATGGCTCATGTTAGCATTAGCTCACCGTTAGCAGCAGCTATAGCAGGCTGTGGCAGGGTTGTTGTAATTCCGATTCAACTGGTAGGACGGAGAAGCGGAAATTGTATTAGGTGTTGCTTGAAATATCTCTGGGACTTCAACAATGGGTGTACTTGGGAACAGGCATCATAAAGAGCACTAGTTCACCAACTTTTCAGTTTAGGACCCACAAAATTACAAAGACTCTGACCTTCAATGTATGCAAATAAAAAAAGGTAAATAGTTTTGCTTTATTTTGGAAGAAAACAAATCCAAATGTTAACTTTGGGTTGGGGACAGGCCCAAACAGAACTTTTTACATCAAGTAAAAACATTCAGTTTGTGACTTTAATAGAATTCTCCCTCATACCATTTATGTTAGCTAACTGCTAACTTCAGACAGATCTAGGAAATTCTACATGCATTCACAAAGAGTTTTGATCAGTGAAAGCTAGGTGATGCTCCCACTTGGTAACACTTCATTAGTTTCCATACTGGTAATTAAGCTTCATCAGTTCATTAAATGGATTGTACAGTGGAATTATCCTCATCATAGGCCCACTTCTTCATTTTACACTTCCTTACAAGGAACGGACATTAACTTACTCCACGGTCAATATGATTTCTAATAGAATGGCCTGTGCAGCCCATTCATTATAATGACGCCGCATATAAATGCACAGTGTCAATGATACACTCCTGTGCTTGTCACAATGCATGCTGGGTAATTAAGCTTTGATTAAGGAATGGTAAGGCACAAGGTGAAAGGGAAGAAGCCTCCAAACACACAGCCAAAATAAACACATACAGAAAATTAGACATATTCAGCTTATTACAGACAAAACGGGTGATTTTTGACCCCTTTGCTTACTTGTGAGTCACACACACACACACACACACACACACACACACACACACACACACACACACACACACACACACACACACACACACACACACATACACACATACACACACACACACACACACACACACACACACACACACACACACACACACACACACACCTAATAGATAGCTAGGTCTTTCTTGTATATCTGTCTGTGTCTTCCTTATCTGTCCTCCCACGGAGGAGGAGGCCCTTTCCCGCCATCACTGCTGCTTCTCAATCAACGTGGCTCCAGCCTCCAAGATTTATTCCAATTTGTTGCCGTCCCCCCTGATACCAGAGCAATTACCCTGTTCTGGCCATCTACATCCCCCTCCCCATCACACTGTGCGCAAGCAGCTTGTCACCAAGCCACTGTTGTGAGGAAAATAGAACTTTTCTCATGGTTTTATGACTGAAGGAGAAAAAGAACATGTACTGTTTCACAGTTCAGACCTGCAGTGATGGAGTGTTTTCCCCCATTTGTTCATTTAATTAAAATCTGCTTTCTGTGGCTTTTCTCTGAGGAAATTAAAGGTTTTGGGGGTGACTAATAGATGTGCAACGCAACCCAAACTGACCGATGACTGAATAATATTATTGTAAAAGTATGACACATCAATGTTAAAACATCCAAAACCAGTTTTGCATTCCTTAAAAGAGTCCTCAGCCTTTAATGGCAGAGGTTTAAACAACAGCTTACGTTAAAAAAAAATCATGGATCTATTTTGAAAATAACGCTGACTTTTAGCTACTACTACCACCACACCAAGTTTTACCCCAGTATCTGTAAAACTGACTCAATTAAAGCCATTTTGCCAGTTTGCTAAGGTCAGTTGAAAGAATTTGGAGATGTACAGCCAATAATAACTTTAAGCTAAAGGTGAAATATGGAGCACAAACTCCAAAGCAACATCATGAGTGTGGAGGTTTTATTTGCAACAATAGATGAAGGTTTCCAGCCGTCAGGATACCAGGTTCGCTGTCTGGATGTGAAATGTTTTATTTGGATCCATTTATTGTAGGCTTCACCTAAACTCACTCTGGTTTACATCTTTTATGGTCACTCCTTTTGTGAGAAGGACAACAACATCTTCTGGGCTCAGAAGCAGCTGCTTGACTTGCCGTGTCAGGCCTTGAGAGGACCGTCTGGCAACCTGCAATGGTGCCCTCTATTGGCTGGTAGATGTAAACATGAACCCAGCATCGTGCCCGTCAAAATAAATTTGATTATTTTTTAATTAAAGGTGGATTATGTGGAAACAAAATTAAAATTACATCCTGTGGTAAAAAAAATCACTTTGAACAACTCTGGAGCTTTTGGCCGGCCACCGTGAAATTACAATTGTCAGCATTGCAGTAATAGTTCAGAAGAGACACGACACCCCCACACTCACTGATGGTGAACAGTAGTTACGTCCCTCCTTCCTTTATTTTGAAAGGAGAAAAAAAATGACAATCCCCGCAGCTAGCTGGATATGAAATATGTTTCAGTTTAATCTTCCTTCCAAAATGACTGAAACCTTAGACTCTTTTGGGATTTTCTCATTGTAAAATTCTCACAATATTCTTACATGCTGCACCTTTAAAATAGATATCTTTTAAAGGAATTACTGTACATCTCTAAATGCCACGTGGAGGTATAATTTAAAAATATAGCTTTTATGAAATTGTTCCATATTCAACCCTTAATAGTCCCATTTTAAACAAAGACATTGTACAATTTGAGTACTCGATGTGGAAAGACTCTTAGCAACTATGACACCAAATGTTAGGCCAATTTTTGTGAAGCCAACTGACTTATGGCCTCTCTGAAAGAAAAGGTTTTGTACCTTCAGGATTGGTATCATCAAAAGTTCTGTTTTAATTATTTTAGGAAATGGCATTCCTGTTCAACCAGATCAAAAAGGGCTCCTTAAAAGGTCCAAAAGCAGTTTACACTCGAATGTAACGCATTTCCTACGAGAACATTCAGGTTCCACAACGTCTAACATGTCAATCGAGGTGACACCTGAGCCAGCAGACCATCATTGTCATCTTTATGCTCCTTAGCTCAACCCAGAGGATCTCCTGACACTGTACTTCAATATTTAGAACTGCATAAAATTACATCCACATACTTTTTAGTGCTTGAAAAATCAACTTGGCATTACAGCCTCTCACTGACAGATGCCCTGAGGCCCAACATTTAACTCTAGATAGTCTGAATTGAACCTTGGTGGACAATTATTGGGTTTTCTAATTTTGATTGGCTGTGGTGGCCATCTTAAAACAGGTTGACTCCAAAGGTTAATCAGTTGTCGATGTACATCAGGTGATCACTGTCTGGGAGTTTCATTAACATTCATCCATTGGTTGGTGAGATTTGTTGCCAACACCATCATCATCCACCTCTCACCTTTTGGCATTTGACGTCATTAATAACATTTTGTACAAGCTGGATGTAGGATTGTGTGTGGCGGAGGTTGTTATGGAGGTCTCAAAGAGCAGAGGCTGCCAGTGTGGACGAGATGTGTGCTGAAGTAATGAGGACTTTGGTTATCAAAGTGTCATGGTGGATCCTTCTCTCACGTGACAAGATGGACAATAATGTTGGACCTGGGTGTCTTGATAATGGTCTCTAAACAAATACCCAGGGGGATTATACATCTATTTAAAAAAATCCCAGAGCCTTGGTGGACATGCTTGGTAAAGCCCTGAGCAACACTGTTGAACTTTAGAATATCTTTCAAAATAAAAGCTTGTTAACTTGTATTGATTATTTCAGGACACAAAAGCCTTCTTTGGCGTTTGTTGGTCAATAACTTCTGTATTTCATTTTTGTATATAAAACAGCTTCTTTTTCTTTTCTCCCTGATCTTTTGTAAATTTTCTGTTTTCATTTAAGCCCACAACTATGGATTTGTGCCCATCTCAGAAAGGTCGAGGAGCCCTCCCTCCTTTACAAATAACTCAAAAGGTCAAAGGATATTACTGCATGAATCTGGCCTTATTGTACTTCTGGTGTTAGATAAAAAAAAACAATATTTATTCTTCAAGAACTCAAACAGCAGCCTTTGGAGAACTTGGAGCTTCTTTAATTCTCATGTAAAAGATCTGGATGATTCGGGTTGGTATCCAATTAAAGTAATGAGATGCCTGTGATGTGTTTCAGCATTTAAAAGAGAGCAAATTTTTTTTTTGGCAGCACATATATAGAGTATGCAAAAATAAATCAGCAGATATCCTAGAAAAAATGTATCCAATTGTCTCCCTCAATGATGTGACACTTTCTGATTCTACTGTACTATTGGTTGGTCCAGTGACGGACATAAAGTGACTTCTATTCGTCAGAATAAAGCTGAGCTAAAAAAAACTCTTCCTATTTCTGTCACATTTAAAGTTTTATTTTTGGCTCAAACAAATGTTCCTGCACTGCTTTAAATCATTTTGACAAGATGTCAACAATAATAATAATTTGGAAATTAAAGAACAAAGTCAAGAGTCCATATCCACATGGTTACAGTTTGTAGTCCTAATGGAGGTGGAACTACATTGGAGCTTTTATTTTTTTAGCATAGAATAACTTAAAGTGTATTTATCTCCAATTATGCCTTTGTCTTCATTATGAGTTTTACCTTGTCTGCAAAGACAATGAAATGTCATTGAAAATTTAAACAAACTTGTAAAAGTTTTCCCAAAGAAAACGTAAAACATTCATCAAAGGACAATGTGATGTTACCTGTTGGATTGAATCGAGGTGCGTTTTTTGGTGGGGGTACATGTTGCTGCTCAACCTATGCAGCAGAATAACAGCACAATCAAAACATTGAATCAGAAATCTGAATATTACAGTATCTTACTACATGTGAAAAATGTGAACACAAGGCTCCAATGCTAAAAGACTTGGCGAGCTTCATTTCCATTGTCTATTGATTGCCATGCTATGAACTGGCAGTAACTGCTATTTGATTTTGCAAATGGTGAAAGAATTTTGTAATACATAATGGCAATATGACAGAAATGTCAGAGCCTAAACCAACTCAAACAGTGTTTTGCGACTTGACGCAACAACGTGTTTGTTTTAAAGGTGCATGAATGAAGAATGACACCATGTGGTCAAATGTGGGTACTGCAGTCAATTTATCAAAACAAATAAGTCCACTGCTGCCAGCTACTGACCAGCACCAGAGGATTTTAGGCAATGCTAGATCAGGCAAGTCTTACACAGTAAGTTAATGAGTACATAAATACTCTAACATCAAGTTGATGGTAACTGAAAAAGAAGCTTGAGATCTTTTTAGAGCCAATTATATTTCTTATTCACCGTTAGCATTGTTAGGTCAACGTTAGCTTATAGCACTCTTCACCTGAAAGAGTAAAACAAAAGGATGCTGTGACTTCTAATATGGGTACAAGAAAAAGCTTCTGGGTCGCTTCAGTTACTGGATAACTTTCTGCTCTATGCTGGCCAGTGCTCAGTTATAAATGCCAGCACAGCAGTGTTTGCTGGTGCAGAGTTGGCAACCCCTTGGGCTTTGGAACCAGGAAGGAAAAAGGCAGGACAAACTGTAAATCAATCTGTCCCTCTTTGGCCTTTTCAAAAAGAAATCTGTTTGAAAGTAACCTTCCTCCATCATGATTAGACTGTTTTGTGATCTTTTCACAATAAAATTCTTATATTAGGTGTGATTGTATTTCCCCATAGGGCATGCTTTTATTGGCTGCTGTTTTATCAATTTGGTAGAAAAAAAAATGTCTCCAAACTGAGGTAGTTCAAAGAGCTATTTATGAGAGGTAAGACATAGATTAAAAATTTATGGGCAAACAAGTTATTTAACAAAAATTGTCACACTAAAATTACCTCATTGGTCACTGGTTTAAGAAAATTATAATGCATAAAATTTTATGTTTTACCAAAAGCAACAACAAAATAATTCATGATGGTCATGGTTTCATTGTATAAAGTAAAGATTGGTTTTCAAATAATCCCTTTCATTTAGAACCTGTAACAATGAAAATTGAAAGTGGTCATTAATTTATTTTAAATGTTTATCAATTGTCTGTTTTTACTTGTATTGATAGAAACAGACATTAAAACTCCAAATGAGTCCAAGCTGCTGTTTGTCAGTGTCTCCTCCTCTTTATTTTATACGAAGGCTTTCCTAATAATCCCTGTGAATGATATGTTCCTGTTCAGCCAGCCGTTTCAGTCAGCTGCTGCTTTATTGTTGTGACATTTTCAGGGAATTAGTTATACACACATGTCTAATGTCACTAATTGTCTCGTGTTGTATTATTAAATTCTCCCAGCCTCTCGGAGGCTAACGCATTGCGAAAGGCCAGGTGACGCATATTTCAAAGGATTGTAATTATCTTTCTTGCATGATCCTTTTTAAAGCAGCCGCGTAGTGCTGGGAAAATTAAAAGAATTGATGCCTTTGAAGCTCGAGAAAAAAAAATTATTTAATTGTGGTGTTTACTCGTTTGTTTTATAGGAGTTCTTTAAGATTACTTCAGACAGAAAGGAGCTCATGAATAAAATGAAAACAATTACTTCCAAGGTAAATACATTCATTAAATGTCAAGAATAAAAAAGTGCACAATTGCTGAAAAACATTCCCGATCAAAAGTTTAAGACTGTCAAAAATCCTATTTTGCATGGTTGTTTGCTCACAAAATGTTTTGCCTCACTCCGATTGTTTCTGGTTTCATACTGAAGCTCCACTTGGAACCTTTTTAAACTCTAACAAGACACATTTTGGTTTTTAGCCATTTTCAAGTGGTCTTAAACTTTTAATTGCAACTGTAGTAATAGAAATAGATATCTATGGAGATGTCAAAAACAAGACACCAAAGTTACCACAAAGTTACCACTCAAACACCATTTATACCATAATTAATAATTAAACAGTTCATTAAGGTCACCAGAGTAACCATCAATCTCACTGGGGTCACCACAGTAACTATTGGTGGTTCATTAGGTTGCCATGGTATCCATCAGTGACTCAGTCACAATAGAAACATTCAGTGGTACATTGGGGTAAACCAAAAGGGTTCAAATGAAGGCAACTGGGCTTCTTTGGTTTCTTGAAATCTTGGAATATGGAAGAGTCAACTCTCCCATATTCCAGTCAGGATTGACATAGCTCCTTGGATGGGAAGCAAAACATTCTCAAAAAACCACAGAAGTCTAGTTACCTTCATTTGAACCCTTTTGGATTACCATGACCTGGGCGACTGAGACCCTTCACCAGCATATTAGGGTTATCATACACTCTAAGAAATGACATGTTGAATTTACTTGAACAAGTTATGTCAAGTGGTCCCACTAAATGTAGTTGCTTAAAGCTGCAATGGCAAATTTGGAAAACAAGTTAGCTTAAAACATGTTTTATGCCTCTTAACAACATTCTAACAGTGCAGTTATAAAGATATAGTGGAGATAAAATGAAAATTTAGAAAGTGGTTCATTTGCTTATATCTAAAATCCTCAGCCAATAACATGTTTCTGACCAAAACCAGCTATTGCACCATGCAGTTGTCGGTCTCGCCAAACCACTGCACTTCCCTGGGTCATCCATGGATTACACAATTGCGTATTAAGCAACAGAACACCACTGGTATGAGCGGTTCTCCGTTTAATAATATCAGAGATGGAGAAACATTCAGCTGCTACCGCTTCAACTTTAGGACAAATGACCTGAGTCCCAAAGAGAAAAACACCATTTGAAGTCACAGACAACTAAGGACATTTGGACCTAGAAAACGGTGACAGGTGTTTAGCAACGTGTCGTATCCTCCGGCATTGTGGGTTCCCAGTTCCGGCAGAAGCATCTCGGATAGTGGATAGATTTATTGGAAACTGTTGGTTAAATAATTTCATCTTTTCATTTCTTACAGTGGAGTAACCATCATTGTGTTGTCAGGTTAAACACACATATCTCATCATACCCGGGAGACCCAAAAGCTGAACTGCAAAACAAACCACTGCTGATAGAAAGAATTAGGTTATGCCTAAAATGTAGAAATTTGTAGAAGATATGACAAGTTAAAAAGATTAATCACTTCCAGGCTTGATGAGAAAACACAAATTGATGAAAGAGACATCTAAGTGAACTTGGAGAGAAAACCAGATGTTTTACAGAGTGGATGGAAGAAAAACTAAAGGCTGACATTTTAATATATAATAAAAAAAACTGGTTTGGAAGTTGGAGGACTTAGCAATTATGGAAAGTTAAGTTTGTTCAAAATTCAGAGTAAACTGCATTATCACGTTAGGATGAACATAACTTAAAATCATAAAACTTACAGGGAATGTGTGTAAAAAAGGAGTCAAGAAGCCACTTTAGATAGATAAAGTTACTTTCTACAACTTATTTCAACTGTTTACTGTGAATCATGCTTTAGAGCTCCAAAATGGGCTGTGTGTTCTGATTTGTGTTCACTAAAACTGCTGCACCGTCGGCGGTGCGCTCCCACCCAAAGTCACAGCACACCATTGCTGATCAAACCACTTGTTCTCCTACATTTCTGTGTGGGTTTTCCCCAAGCTGCAACGGGAGCTACAACCCTAAAATCATGACAGCAAGAAGAACGATTTAGCACCCTTAATAATCTGTGCTCGACTAGAAGCAAACAGTGAAACACCTCATTACAAAATAAAATCCTGTTCAGATCCCTGCCGGTGAGTCCGACTCCCGTGACTCTGACCGTCAGACAAGCTGTTGCTTTGAACTCTCAAAAATAGAAAGTTGAAAGCAAAGGATGAGTTACGGGGACGAAAGGTGGAGGACACGGTGTCTTGTTAACAAGTATAGAAGAGGAAACTTGCAGCCTGTGGTCTCATTTACAGCTGATTTACCAAAAAGCAGAAGGAAGGCTGATTGTGCAACAGAGAAAGGTCAGGAGTAATTTTTACAGCTTTTTTATCTTTATCTTCGGCTCACTGTCTTCCTGATTAATTATGTTCCAGATCAACATCCAGAGGGGAGAGAGACTGAGGATGTTTGTCATGGCCTGTGTGTGGGTGTGCTTAACAAGCAAGAAGAAAAACAGTTTAGGTCAAAAAAATAATTAACCCTTCTTCTTATGAGTTCTGCCAGTAGCTTTCATTTTCCTTCACAAACACGTTTGAATATGGCGAAGCGATAATGTAAAGCTGTTGTCCGTCATCACCGTTACAAAGTCAGGTTAAAACTGCAGTAGAGAGTGAAATTGGACATTAGTGTATTACTTTTATAGAAAATGAAGTGATACATTTAATTGTAATTTATCTGATTGTTTCACATCAGATAAATGTATTCAGAATCACTCGTTTGTTCACGAAAATTAACAAATAATTTGCAAATGTTAATAAAAAAAAGAAATTCAAGATGTATTAAATCAGATCCATGAATGTGAAATCAGGTACTTTTAAATGTACTTGTTTTAGTTAAAAACTTTATTTATTCATTTCTTCTCATTACTTCACTTTCAATTATTTAAAAACTATTTAATTAGAATGAAAACTCTCCTAAAACGTGTTTAGATTGAAACTGATCTTCTGTTTCGTTACAGCATTTAACAAGTTGTGCTAGATGTCACATGAATTAAGACAAATCGGCAGCTGGGACGTTTTATAAACCAGTTTGTAGTTAACAAAATAAAGTTTTGAGAAATTAGTTGTTTTTAATAAGCTAGCAACTGCTAAAGTATCATTGAATAAACTGCAGTGAAAAGTTTCACTAAGTCTTGTTAGAAGGTAGTGTTAACTTATAAGTTTCTTAGCTATTTGAGAAGCTATCTCACGAGATTAGAAAATAAAGTTTTTAGCTTTGTTGTGTGCCGTGGATTTCACTTTTGATGTGCATGATTTTTAAAGACACATTCTGATGTCAAGAAAACGTATATTTCTTATACTAATGCTTATTTCGAATGGGGGAAAAATTTATTTTGGATTTTGTGTGTAAATATGTCCAGGACTACAAGTGTGCATCGTCACACTGACATCATCGAACCAGACACGGTGAAGAGCAGAGGAAAAACGACTACGCTTGTTATATTAAGTAGCAGCTGGTGCATAGGAGTGATGATGTCATAAATATATGACATGCTGACATTTGTAGTCCTAGAACTTAGAAATGTTTACAAGCTGATAAATCTCAAAGTACGTGACTGGCGTGGTTGAAACTCACATCATTACCTTTCATGTAAATTGAAGTACAACATATGTGCAATTCAGGGCATAAGGCAAAGTGGATTAGAAAATAACTCTTTTAGCCCCATTCACTTGCTTTCATTTCGTCATTCTTCCAAGGACCCTTGAGCCAACTGGAAAGGGAGGAGACTAGGCCTGCTATAGCACCTACTACAACCCCCCAGTCCCTCCGACCACTGCCAGCAGTTGAATGTAGGACTACTCAGCCTATGCAATGAGCTAAACACAAGAAGAGACAGTTCCAGGAATGACAGGGCACAGCATTTTGCCTTTGCATCTTCACTGAAGACCATTTGTCTTCTTGTGAGACTGCAAATTTACAACAAAATAACATAGAAGTGTCTTTGTTGATTTATTTTGTAACCAAAAACAAATGTTAACAGCATAGCTTAATTGTTTCTACACTTTCATCACAAACATTTCCTTCATTGAGGTAAAACAACTTAAATACCTTAAAAGCTACAAACTAAATGAAAATTAAAGTCATAAGAACGCAGCCCTTAAGCCAATGGCCCCACTGGTTCTGATAGGACCAAGAGCCATCGGAGGCAAACAGTGGAGTCGCACCACACATATACCCACGGGGGTGCCCGCCATTGGTGGGCATACATTTAACCTCTTCATGGTTGGCTGTTGCTGAGATCACCCTTCCAATAGCAGCTAGCTTAAGGGCTAAGACAAGACTAATAGACTAGACTAATATTTCGTCTAGTCTTAGCCTTTAAGCTAGCTGCTATTGGAATAATGCACAGCTGGATGAGTTTACGCCACACTGGTTAGCTCAAACCAAATGGACACATCCAACATTTCTCTTCTTAGAGAGGGTTGCTCAGCCTAAGCCTAAGGGCTTAGAAGGCTGAGGCAGCCAGAAAGAAGAGTGGGGTTCCCACTAAAATGATCATCCACAAGAAGATGAATTTAATGATCCATTGATGTAATCACCAGCTCATATATGAGGGGTGATAAGATAATAAGGAGCCCGGGGTGACAAGAGGGCAATGGATTGAATGGGATCCGTTATGAGGGGAACATAGGTAGTGATTGTGAACATATCCATCTGGATATGTATTATTGTAGTAGGGCTGATGTGAGGTCATAATGTTTTCACTCAGCCTGTTGAGGTCCAAGCACTGAACGAGTGAAGGATCCTGAAGAAACCTCTCCTAAGTAATAACGAGTAAAGGAACATGGGGAAGCCCATGAAGCAGCTAGACAAATGTCTTCCATTGACACCACTGTGGAGCGCCATTGAAGAAGAAATACCTCTGGCTGAGTGAGCCCTGAGTGTCTCAGGAGGATCCCGCCCTGATGATGTGTAAGCGAGTGAAATGGCGTCACATAGCCAGTGTGAAAGACGCTGGGTCGACAGCGCTTGCCCAAGGGAAGAGTCTCTGTAGTGTACAAACAGGCTCTGTGAGCGACGAATCCCTGTAGTGCGTGATACGTATTGTGCGAGCGCGCACCGGGCAGAGAAGGTGGGAAGCTGCCTCCTCATCAGAATTATGGGGAGGAGGAAAAAGTCCAGCCAATGAAATTGACCTGGATTTGAAGGAAGTATTAATGTTTTGGGGCACAAAGTCTGGTTTGGGGCATAAAACAGCAGACCCGCCATATTCCCGGATCCTGAGGCATGCAGGAGCCACCGAGAGGGCGGTTAGGTTGCTCACTCTCTTGACTGATGCCAGTGCCAGCAGCAAAGCAGTTCTGAGTGACAGAAACTTGAATGAGACCTGGTCCAAGGGCTCAAATGGGGCTTCAGATAAGCCGTGCAGAACCTACCGTTAGGTCCCACTGGGGAAATAGTGGGCGGGACACAGGTCTGTTCCTTCTGACACCTTTTAGAAAACGTTTTGTGATGGGATGATTGAAAACAGATCTATCTCCAAAACCTTGGTGACAGGATGAGATAGCTGCAGCATATGTTTTAATAGTGCTGAATGCGAGGCCTCTGTCCATCAGTATCTGATAACGATAGGACATCTGCCAGCTGGCAGGAGAGTGCTTGAACATTCCACTCTGTGCACCATTTTTGGAAAGCTGCCCATTTAGCAGCATAAGATGCAACGGTAGAGGGCGTGTGTGCACTCTGAATCGTGTTGACCACATCATGCGGCAGAAGATTCTGCAGAGGACTGTAGGATTTTGCTCTCAATGTAACGTTGTTTGGGTTTTATTTCAAAACCAACATCAGCCACAGAGTTAGCATTACAGTCATTAACACACACATTTCCTCCAAAGAGTCATTTTCTTGGTGGCTTTTGGGGAGGTTCTTGTGACTGAGAAGGCCAGAATGACGTCTGCTGGTTCTTTCGGAACCATTGGTTGTCAAACTTTTGGTCCCGCTGAGGTGGAGCCGAAGCGGGAAGCCGGCTCCGAGGGGCAAGCGGTGCAGCTGGGCATATGAAATTTCCCCACTGGCCCCGGTGTTCGTCCCATCCTCTGGAGGAGTGGCCAGAGTGAGAGGTGGACCGGGAGTGGACCAGGTCTCGCACTGTGGCTGACAATTCAGCTGTCTTTTGAGCTCTCTCGATGGCGCTCCTAAGATGGGGACAAAACAGAACATCAGAGGTGATGGGGCCTTCCAGCATTTCTCTGTACAGGTGTTCGGGAATGGAGGGCAGGGCCTTGAGCCACAAGGCCCGCTGGATAAGGGTCTGCCAGGCAGCAATGCGAGCAGAACCGGTGAGTACAGCAGCGCACAGATTGAGAATGGCATCAGCAGTCTTGCTGATGATGTTTTTTGACTCGTCAGGAGCGTCAAGCTCTTCCACCATTTTGGAGATGCCAAAGGCAAGAAGGGCAATGTTATTTCCTGCAGCGCCGGTCTGGAAAGTGCAGTGCGTGATCGGTGAGCCATGCCAGGAGCTGGTCATGTTTGAAAGCGGGAACTGCTCGCTAGCCAGCGAGGTGGTTCTTGGCGCCAAACAACGAGGCAAGGTCTGGCTCCAGTGGAGGAACGGTTGAACAGCCCTGGTTGGAGAAGCCCTCGACTTTTTATATGGGCGCATATGTGGAGACTGGTGCTTTGAGCTTAGCAGGCTCGGAGATGGAGGCGGACCAGCAGCTCATGGCAGCAGGGAAGCGAGGCCATATGGGGTCACAACATTGGGTTTTTGTAGCCCCAAAGCTTCCCGCCAAACCATCAGCTTCAGGTGCAGCCAGTTCTGGGATGGCTAGCCCCTTGCGGACTGCAGCCGTGGAGATGATGGAAGGTAGCTCTTGGAGCAGTGCTCTGACTGCTGGCAGGGAGGAGCATGAAGGTACTGTATCAGAGGAACCTGCTGAGAGAGGCTTGTTGACCTCTGTGTTTTCCAGGAGGGAAGAAGGGCTACGGCAGCCTGCCTCGTTGTATTTGTCAAGAGTCGTTGGCATCTTCCAGTCGGTTGGAGTCAGCTGGCTCCTGACCGACATTGAAGAACTGTAAGGCTTTGTCCAGCGAGTACGTGTCAGCCACCGGAAATTCCTTGTCTGCGATGGGGGTGAAGTACTTGACCCGGTGGATTTTTTCAGTTACGGGCAGAGCGGCATAAAAGACGGGTCAAGGCCAGGCCAGCATGACAGCCTCCAAACCAGCCCCATGACAGCCCCGAGGCAGACTTCACATTTGGCATGAAGGTTGCCGTCGGAAATGAAGCCCGTCTGACAGGTCCTGAGGTCACTGGACATGGTTGTGAGTAGGAAAGTTTGCTCTTGGATATTGCTTTTTAAATATAGCTCTTAAGCTTGGCTTGAAGAGATAGTGGAGGCGAGCAGTGGAGTCGCTCCACTCATATACCCACAGGGCGCCCACCATTGGTGGGTGTACATTTAAGCTCTTCATGATTGGCTGATGCTGAGATCACCCTTCCAATAGCAGCTTGCTTAAGGGCTAAGACTAGACGAAATAGAACAACAAGAGAAGAAGACACAAAACCCAAGGAGAGCCACTGACCTCTGCAGGAAAAACAAAGAAATTCATCAGCTAAAAAACATCGTAGAAAACAATAACAGAAGGGCAGAATAGGCTCCAACCTGCAACCCTTCAGTTTGAGAAATAACTTATTACTGTACATCAGTAGAGCTGCCACTTTTGTGTGTTCCTAAGTTTTTAGTCTATGTTGTAATTTTTAGGGTTAGGGTTAGGATGTGCTGTTTGCAACAACACCAGCAAGTGTTTTGCCTTCTTTTACAGCTTATTTTTATCTCAATATATTTACGTACATTGCCGTTTGCACCTGGGATAGGAAGAAACACCATTATAGTTGGGTTTACGACTTGTACACGTAGCAGTTTCGACAATAAAGTGAAATTTAATCGAAGGTATTGGACACACATAAATGAAGGATTTAGTATTTGAATCTGGCAGTGTTCGACTGTAAACATTAACTGTTAATAAACTTTAAAAGAAATCACATAAAAATGTTCTGTCCATCTGTTATTACATTGAATTCTTTTGATTTTTAGATCTCTTCTAAAGTTCTTGCATTTATTTGAAACCTTTTTTGTTCAATAGAAATATATATATATATAATTTTGTGCAGTCCTGGTTGCAACAACCTCTAAAACATGACATTTTAACATTTTTAATTAATAATTGGATATTTTCAAATTTGTACAACTTCCCTTTTTTTGCATTTTGTTTTCTCTTAACCGTCTCTACCCTTTATCAGAGTGCACTGCTGGACTGACCATAGGGCATAGCGGGCAATTGCCCGCTGGGCCGACCCTTTCATCTTTTATGGGCTGGTGTCTGTTTTTTTTTTTTTTTTTTTTTTTCTGGCCTCTAGTTGTTGCGGACAACTTGTCCGCGCCGCCCCACGCGACGCCTCGTAAAAGTTGGTGGATTGGCCAATTGGTAATAATACACTCTGGGCTGGACCAATAGCCAGAGGTCTGATGCACCCGCCAGTTGTTTGTGAATCTCAGTAAACAGACAGACGAGCTTTACAAAATGGAGAACAAAAATCGGAAAGCTGGAGCGGAGAAAATTCGACTAAAAAAGAGACTGGCCCTTCAGGCTGATGCTGGCACATGTGTTAAAATCTCACAGTTGTTTGGTAGTGAAGGTTCAAGTAAAATCAATTTAGGAAGTGATGGAGCCTCAGCCCAGCGACAGGTTGGAGAAGAAAAGAGGGAGGAGGAGGAGAAACCCGAACCGGTGTTGTGCCATTAATCGACTCGCTGCCAAAAAATGATTAGCCACCGCGGGATCGCGCACGGTGAGGTAATTGCATTTCTAGACAAAATTCCCCAGGATTTCGCCCTAAAACTCGGCATATCTAGCAATATGGACATTCGGAAAGCAAAGATAACCTCTTCCGGTACTTAAACAGATGTTTATCGCGGATATTAGTGTGGCAGTGTTTGTGGCACCCTGCGCGGGCGCTTGAGGACGTGCTTGTGGAAAGAGGGAGGAAGATGTGACAGTGTGAGCATCCTGTCACAATGTCCCGATTGATCTTGCGCCCTGGCTACTTGGCCAAGGCGATGTCCCTTTGGCTGAGTGGTTAGAGCGTATGACTCTCACCTCAAAGGTCTGGGGATCGAATCCCGCTCGGACATTTTTTCTTCACCTTGCCACATAAGTTTTTCCAGTTCGGAAGTTGTTTTAAGTGTTGCTATTTGTCTTAAACGTTCACAATGAGGATATATTAATCCTTTTTGCAATATTTGCGATTGAAAGATGGTTTGTGGTAAGAACTGGCTTTCTTTATGTTACAGCCTTGATACTAAAAAAATAAATAAACAATGTAAAATGGCACCATGTATTGAATGTAAACGTTGTATAAATGTAAATAAACAATTCTCCAGCGATTTAATTTTTTCCCCTTCCTTTCTTTAGTCCACTTGACATGGAGCCACGGTTAACTAGTTTGGGGCACATTTTTACTTGGAAAAATAGTATTTAAAATGATCAAGCTTTGGCTTTACAATGACACTGTGTAAGTTGCTAAACATTACCTTGCTCTATTTAAAAGTAACAAGATAAAAGCACTTCAGCACATACAATTAAGATTGTCACTTGCCAAATAGACTACACCCTCCCGTTTACCTATAAGAAACGCCTCAAAATGTCTTTAAATTCTTTATTGATGATTTAATTGTAGACAACTAAAATGGCATTTTACTTGCCAAAAAGTGATTGAATCGCTCAGATTTTCATGGAGGCTAAAATTGACCAAATAAGGGTTTTATGTATTATCTGTTGATGTTACTGTACTCATACTGCCTACTGTATCATCAAAAACACCCCAAAAATGGCAAAAAAAAAAAAAAAAGATCATTTCCCTTGCCAAAAATTGATTACAGTGTCCTGGTCACCTGTAAAGGGTTACATTTATTATCTCTTGATGTTATTAGTTCCATCACAGGATGCTGGGTGTCTTCCACATTCATAAACACCTAAAAAATGGCAACAAATGATAATTTCCCTTGCCAAAAATTGATCACAGTGTCCTGGTCACCCATAAAGGCTTAAATTGGCATAAATATGACTTCATTTATTATGATGCTAAGTGTGTTCCACAATCATATTCGAATAAACATGAAAATATTCCATCCGAATATCTGTTTCTTGTTATAAATATAACAGCTAGAAGGATTTACAGTTAAAATAGGAGAAACATTTCAGGAAACTATTGTCAGTTAACCACAGAAATAGGGACTAATAACATCAAGAGATAATAAATAAGGTAATATTTAGGTAAATTTAACCCTTTACACGTGACTCCCCAGGAAGGGTCGTAACACCACTTGCCTCATGCACATAAGTGACCAAAACAAAGCAGCATGGAGACACTCCGTCTCCAACCACCTCTCAGGCAGCAGCCTGCATGATCTACACGTCACCAGAATATAAACAACCGCAACACAATAAAAGCAGTGTTATACAAAATGGAAGGCCTGTAGTGTTTATTCTCTTACAGTAACAACTTATCAATTTTTTGGAGGAATTTATTTGAGATTTTTTGGTTTTTATTAATTGTGCAATAGGAAAATAATCGCTAAATTAATCATCTAAATAGTCATTAGAATAGTTGACTATTCGATAAAATAATCGTCAGAATAATCATTTTAAAAATAATCATTTGCCCCCAACCCTACTTTTTTAGAATACCAGGATAGGAAGGATGGTGTAGGTTTACGTTTATTAGATTGATACATAAATACTACCAATAAGAAAGTGTACGTTGGTGTGTGTCAGAAACAGCGTAAGGCTTAATGTCTTTTCCAAAAAAACCAGGTGATGGGCCGGTCTCCAATCAAAATGCCCGGGCTGAATTTTTGTCCCAGTCCAGCCCTGTCAGAGTGGCATTGCTACTTTATTTCAACTCAACTTTCAGTTTTGTGTTTCGGATACAAAGATTTCCTTGAGCTGAAGCCTATATCAGCGAGCGTGTCCCCACAGCCGGAGCTGACAAATGTAGATTCATACAATCAAATGTAGTTTCTTTGTGTTTTTCTCCCATAGTTTCTATTTACAAATCAACCAACTAAAACTAATTATCTAACTTTAGAGACTACAAACAGGCTTTAGGTTCTCCAGTAGGACATTGTTCATTTTACTGCTGAATTGTTGCTGCAGTCCCTCACTTTTTGCCTTCAACACCAATAAACTATTGAAGATGTGAAGGATGAGCTGTATTATAGCAATGACTGATGACAGTGGTAGTGTGTCTCAACTCAAAAAGTCTCTGCAGAAATCCTTGTATTAAATGTATCCTACAATCCAAACGGATTTTCCAACACTGCTTCTTCACCCGGAGAAAGGAGAGAGACGTTTGTTGTCTGTCGTAATGTGGGATGTCAGTGCGACTTTACGCCAAATGGATCCACAGAAAATGAATCGTAAATGATAGAAAAAGTGACTTTGACAGTAATCTGGGGTGATTTCCTGAGGATCAAGACACGTTTCAGCTTGAAATTCACAACATCGCTTGAGTATAAAACTCAATCAGATGTAAAAGTTTAGACAGGCATTGTTAAAACTGATTCTGGCACATAAAGTCTCCTGATAATTGGCAGAGGTATTCACTGGGATAAATTCTCACTATTCTTATGTGGCTGCTTTTTACATCTGAATCTGTGGCAAGATTTCTTATAGTTATAAATTTGCCTTTTCAGGATTCCTTAACTTTCTTATAGAGATTTAGACTTTTGCATTTTGCTTAGAATAGTTGTGTGTTTTATCACTGCAGGCCCAAACCACGAGTGGGGAACTAAAAGAGTTATCTTACACAAAAGGGAAACTGCGATCACTGTGGCTAGAGTTAGTTATTTTGACCAAGTTCACTAATTTTTTCAATACGTTATCAGTAGTTTCTACTATAAATATATACCTCATGAGTCAATCTCTTTGGGCAAAAAATGCTCTGGCAATCCTGTTTTGTCGAAGTAATAGAGAACACGGCAGGATTTGGAGTCTTATATTTCCTGATACTTGGACATCTTGCCTCGGATTGGATAATAGGGCTGGGCGGATCAATCTAAAATATTGATAGTATCGATCTAACGTTGGTATTGAGTTTTACTAGATACCTGCGTGGTGGTATCGATTCTGTTTCTTCTAGCCTGGCAGGCCATGACGTATTCACCGCTACAGATGTCGGTCAGTGAGGCAGTCCACCAAATTCCATCAAAGAAGATGCAAAACACATCCTTTTCCTAAATAAACGTTAGTACTTCTATCTGATCTTCACTCAAACAAAAGCTAAAGTCATAATAGTCCAAACTTGATGCCAAAGCCGTTTCAAACGAGCGGCTGACCGCCGACTTGTCACGTTTGTTTGTTTGTTTTCCAATAACATCCCGCCTACTTAGTGTTGCGATTGGCCCATGAAATCTATATAGCGCCATGATTGGACCACTACAGAACGGCAGCCATCTTGATTTGTAGTTTACCTGGCTGATACCTGTGATTGGACCGTTTCGAGCTGCCACCATGTTTGTTTGCAGGGACATCCCGCCTACCTCGCTAAAAGAGCGCTGTGATTGGCCCAACAAACCATTAAAGTACTGTGATTGGAACGCCACGGATGTCAGTCAACGGGGCAGTCTGTAAAACAGCGAGCCAGCACGAGACAAGCACAGAACAGCAGAAAGCACTGTTGTGGCTGTGTGATGGCAGACCGAAAAAGGAGCGCCGTTTGGAATTTTTTTACACAGCTTTATAGATTTCAAATAGAAAAAAATCTTGAGCTTGTTAACCATTTTAAACCATTTTGAGTTTCCTAATGAAAACTTTCTTTGCCTGAAAATGTTCCCTGTATTTTATTATCATCGTACACATGATTTATTAAAGGAAAAATTACAAAATAATTAAGTAATCAATAAAACTTGAGTTTTCAGACAAGATTCTCATATTGATGATGAATACATAATCAGTATGAGAATCTTGTCTGAAAACTCAAGTTTCATTGATCCTATTTACCTTACCCACAAAACTAGATGGTAATAGACTAGTAGTTTATAACACACATGAAAGGCTATCTGTCGGTCTACGTACCCCAGGGGAAGCCTCTGATCAGATCCAGAATGTTGAGGTCCTCTTGGACCCTCCTTGGAACCGAAGCCGGTACAAAAGCAGTGGTGCCGACCAAACTAGTCTTGGAATGCTTCCAGGTCACGACGGGTTCAGTGGCATCAGCGAGACCCTGAAGAGGTCATGAGGTTCAGCTTTTATTCTGAAGGAACCGTTGCGGTCAGGTATAACTTGCAACAGATTTTATCCAGGTTGTCGAGGTTCTTTTGGCTGAAGAGGAAGTCCGGATGGCCTGTCCGAGACTTCTCTAGAATGCTTTGAAATAAAGACAAGGTGGTGTGGAATAGTTTTTAGAATTGTCTTATTTTGGTTTACTGGCGAATCAGAATTTGACATGCAAAAGAGGGTTTATACAAACACCACAGAAAACCACACCTCGCGTCAGAAACGAAGGTTCTGACTGGATCAGACAAAAGGAAATGTGTCGTGTGACTTTAGCATTACTCTGTGTCATCATCGTCTAGTGCAGATGTCCAAGATTATAATTGTAAAATACTACTGATCACAGGATTATAATATCAAGTAATAACATTGTCATTTCACAGATTGATTGAACATTGGGCTCACGTTATTATTGGTAATAACAAAGTTGGTTGATTATGTGTTTATTAAGAGAGTTCTTTGTCTTCGTCTTGATCTGTAACAGAGGTGAAGCAGTTCAGATGAGCAGAGTGCATGAAAGACCTTGGCCACTATCTCATGTAGATTAGCCTGTCAGAGACTTTATGTCTCTTCTCGAGCAGAAGCATCAGATCATGACCTTTAGGTCAAAAACAGGACATCCATGACGCTACACTGGTTACATAAAAGGTTACTGTCAAGTCAGTAGTCTTTCCCATGACTGTGTAGCCTACAGAACTAGACTGAGAGACAATTAAAAGGCTTTTGCAGATGTTTTGAGGGAATTAGCTAATTAGAGTGTGACACCAGGGGTAATCAATATTAAGCATTTACACAATATTCTAGTAGGAGGGCTTGTTACTCAATACATACTACTAAAACCAACCCAAAAAAATCAAATACCAAATTGTTCCCCTTAATATAAAGATGTACTTTTCAAACCTTAAACTATTTTTAGCCAACATGAATATAATTATTATATAAGACTTGACATGGCAGGTCTTTGATTAAGGTACTAATCCTAAAATTCAATCTGGAGGTTTTAAGACATTGTAGACTATTGCAAAACTGTGTAATCCCACAAGCTCGACAAGGAATCTGCAATATGATGATTCATCAGATGAAAATATCTTTTCAGATTGTGATATCTTTTGTTGATAGTATATTCTACTATGTTTTTGTTGATATCATACTCTACTGCATATTTGTTAGTGATGCAAAACACATTTTGTCATGTTTTGAAGGGATGTTTGAACCCTTAATGCAGAACCCAGGATGATACGAGGCAGGAGTTGATATAAAGAAAAAGTCCTTTTATTGCAGGAAGAACAACATAAATCCAAAGGGCAGGGAGCCAAAATCCAAAAATCCAGGGAGTCCAAAAACACAAGAGGAACGAGCAGACTGACAGAATAAATCACGCTGACAAAAACAATGGACCGACAAGAACAATGAGACAAGGAGAGGCTTTATACACTGGGGCTGGAGTGATAGGAGACGAGGAGCAGGTGTGTGGAGAACTGGCACAGGTGAAATCACTACTGAGGAGAGGAGCAGAGCAGGACACCAGACCTGACTGGGACGGACAAACAAACACACACACACACACACACACACACACACACACACACACACACACACACACACACACACACACACACACACACACACACATATTGAGCTGGGTAACAAGAGGCTGGAGCTACAACTAGAGGGGCTGAGGATGACTGGATGACACAGGACCTGGGAGGAATGATTTTAAAGGGCTACACCATAAGACACATAACAGAGATGCAGACAAAGGACACACAAGGGTGCTAAGAGAACGCAAAAGGGAATCTGGAGAGGGATGGAGAAACATTAGGAGACACATGGGGAAAGACGCAGACAAAGGACACATGAGGGTGCTATGAAACACAAAAGGAGAACCTGGAGGGACCTGGCTGGGGAACAAAGGGACACGGAACATGACTGTACCCCCCCCCCCCCCCCCCCCCCAAGGGCAGATAACAGACGCACAACGCCAGAACAGGACAAAACCACAAACAAAAGACAAAGACAAAACAGGACACGAGAGACCCCAGGGCGGGAGAGGAGGGACCAAACAAAAAACAACCCACAAGGGCAGGCGAGGAGGGTCCAGGGGACTCTGGGGCGCCGGCGACGGGGAACCAGGAGGCGGGACCAGGCAAGTCTTGGGGGCCAGCGACGGGGAACCAGGAGGCGGGACCAGGGAAGTCTCAGGGGCCGGCGACGGGGAACCAGGAGGCGGGACCGGGCAAGTCTTGGGGGCCGGCGACAGGGAACCAGGAGGCGGGACCAGAGAAGTCTCGGGGGCCAGCGACGGGGAACCAGGAGGTGGGAACAGGAAACCCTGGGGATCGGGGCTTTGGAGGAGGAGGAAGGGTCTCTGGAGACAGGGACCGAGACTGGAACTCTGGAGACTGGGACACTTGAGATTGGGACACTTGAGACTGGGACACTTGAGACTGGGACACATGAGACTGGGACACTTGAGGGGTCTGGAACACTTGAGGGGTCTGGGACACTTGAGGGGTCTGGAACACTTGAGACTGGGACACTTGGGTCTGGGACACTTGAGGGGTCTGGAACACTTGAGACTGGGCCACTTGGGTCTGGAACACTTGAGGGGTCTGGAACACTTGAGGGGTCTGGAACACTTGAGGGGACTGGAACACTTGAGGGGACTGGAACACTTGTGGGGAGACTTGATACTGGAACCCTTGTGGGGACTGGAACACTAGGGACGTAGACACTTGTGGGGAGACTAGAGACGGGAACACTTGGGTCTCTTGAGACTGAAACACAGGGGACTGGAACACTTGTGACTGGGAGACTTGAGACCTGGGAGACTGGAACACTTGTGACTGGAACACTTGAGACTTGGGAAACTGAAGCACTTGTGACTGGAACACTTGAGACTTGGGAGACTGGAAGACTTGTGACTGGAACACTTGAGACTTGGGAGACTGGAACACTTGATACTGGAACCCTAGAGACTGGAACACTTGAGACTGGAACACTTGAGACGTTGAGACCTGAGACGGGGACGTCGAGACTTGAGACAGGGAGATCTCTACTTCAGAGCTGGAGACAGGAATGTCTACTTCAGAGCTGGAGACGGGAACGTCCGCTTCAGAGCTCGAGACGGGAACGTCCACTTCAGAGCTCGAGACGGGAATGTCCGCTTCAGAGCTGGAGGCGGGAGCGTCCGCTTCAGAGCTGGAGGCGGGAGCGTCCGCTTCAGAGCTGGAGGCGGGAACGTCCGCTTCAGAGCTGGAGACGGGAACGTCCGCTTCAGAGCTGGAGACGGGAACGTCCGCTTCAGAGCTGGAGACGGGAACGTCCGCTTCAGAGCTGGAGACGGGAACGTCCGCTTCAGAGCTCGAGATGGGAATGTCCGCTTCAGAGCTCGAGACGGGAACATGAGGGCACTAAGAGAACACAAAAGGGAATCTAGAGAGGGATGGAGAAACATTAGGAGACACATGGGAAAAGACGCAGACAAAGGACACATGAGGGTGCTATGAAACACAAAAGGAGAACCTGGAGTGGGAACTGGAGGGGCTGGGGAACAAAGGGACACAGAACATGACACATTTTAATGCTGGTATCTAAGTTTTATCACTCTGGATGACTGTGAGAAAATTAAAATATGTATTCTACTCTATAATCTAGTGAAAACAAGAACTGAGAAGACACAGTTGGCAGCATGGCCCATGAAAGTTAGATGGAATCAGGTATCTCCTAAGAAATCCGAGGAGCTTCTTCCTGACAGAGGAGCTACATCAGGGAATTTGTTTACACTTCAACAACTGTGGTTTTCTGAATGATCAGCACATTTCTGATGTTTACAGTCAATACGATTGTTTGGAGCTTCTGCTACCAATATTGCCAATGATTTAAGCAATAAAAATCTAATTCTGGCTTCTCTGTTCTTCGTAAAGTGATTGGTGGTGCATTCAGAATGAAGCATAGACTTGAAACTATTTCAGAGACACCTTTTTCTATGAATGAACTACAGGACTAAAGATGCACAGATGGGTTTCTCTTTAACATCCTGCTGTGGTTTTGATGCATCAGGAGAAAATCAGACGAATCTAATCACTACAGAACACATATCGAACGACGGTTCCGTTACCGCTGTTGTGAAGCTCACTGCTGAGGTGTCTTCATCACCATATTGTACAACAGGTGTTGTTTGTAATGGATTAATTACAATCTTCCAAAGAGAGGAGAATCACATGGCAAAAGCTGGTTTGGTATAATTAGACCATTATAGTTTAATCAATACCAAAAGGGCACAATGGAGAATTAGTTACTCGGATGAAAAAACAGGGAAACATCTTAGGTGTGTTCTTGCTGTGTCTTTGTAAATCCATGCTTTCGTTCTTTTTTAAACACAGAAACAGTTTTGTTTACCTGTTTGTAGCTACAGTTTCGCCGACAGCTGCCGGCTTCTTCAGGCTGACGCTGATGGTGGCGCGTCACTTCCTTCTCCGTTTATCTGCGGGCAGCAGAGGACGTTGTCGCCCTCTACTGCCCGCTCTCCCCTCTCCGACGATGCAGTCCCATGCGTGGTCCAGCGTGTAAACTCCGTCGTCCCTGTTCATGGTCCCACATCCACGTCTCCTTATCTCTATTGCTTCCTTGATCCATCTTTTGTATTTTTGTTGTTCAGTGGTTATGATCCGTGTGCTGTCCCAGTCCATTATATGGTTTTCTCTTAAGCAATGATCTGTTACGGCTGACTTTTTTATTGTACTTTCTGCTTCTTCTTTTGCTGCTCTTGTGTGTTTACGATTTGCCTCTTTCTCGCACTCCTTTCTGTGTTCTATTGTCCGTGTATTGAGTTGGCGTCCGGTTTCTCCTATGTATGTTTTATTGCATATTTTGCATGGGATTTCGTAGATGACTCCACATTTTTGTCCAGCTGATATTTTGTCTTTTGGGTGTACTAATCTGTTTCTAACTGTTGTGTATGGCTTTGTTGGTGTGTTTATGTTGTGTTTTTTCATTGTTGCTCTTATTTTTTCCGTTATGCCTCTGATGTATGGTAGGGTTATCACTGGTTTTGGTTCTTGTCTTTCTGGGTTTCTGGTTCTTTTTTTGGGTTGTTCCTTGCTTTCTGTTTTTGTTTGTTGTTTTCCTTTGTTTATTGCCCATGTCGGGTATCTGCAGGTCTTTAAAGCGTGTTGTATGTGTTTGTCCTCTTGTTTACGGTCTCTCTCTTCTGTTATTATGTTTGCTCGGTGATATAATGTTCTGATTACTGACATTTTGTGTATGGTGGGGTGTTCTGATGTCCATAATAAATATTGGTCTGTGTGTGTTGGTTTCCTGTATGTGTTTATGTTTAGGGTCCCATCGGTCTGCCTGGTGATTTTCATGTCCATAAATGCTATGCTGCCTTCTGTTTCTAACTCATAAGTGAATTTTATGTTGCCCGTGTCGTCAATATTGTTTAAGTGTTGTGTTAGTGTTTCTGTTTGACCTTTTGGTATGATTTCCAGTATGTCATCCACGTAGCGTTTCCATAGTTTTATTTTGCAGTTTGGGGGGGCGGTGGCTATGGCTTTTTGTTCCAGGTCTTCCATGAAAAACTCGCACAGGGTGGCTGATAACGGGTTACCCATGGCGAAGCCTTCCAGTTGTTTGTATATTGTGGAGACGTGGATGTGGGACCATGAACAGGGACGACGGAGTTTACACGCTGGACCACGCATGGGACTGCATCGTCGGAGAGGGGAGAGCGGGCAGTAGAGGGCGACAACGTCCTCTGCTGCCCGCAGATAAACAGAGAAGGAAGTGACGCGCCACCATCAGCGTCAGCCTGAAGAAGCCGGCAGCTGTCGGCGAAACCGTAGCTACAAACAGGTAAACAAAACTGTTTCTGTGTTTAAAAAAGAACGAAAGCATGGAAACAGGGAAACAGTCTGAAGACAAGCCTTGAATCAGAGTCTGATGGAGGCAGTAAACAAACACCTTAATTGAAACAAAACTTTAATGTTCTTGCCTTCAGAAGTGCAATTATTTATCACAGCATCAGTCCAACATGATGAGGGAAACAGTCCTTAAAGTTCCACCACGTCAAAGATTCAGACAGCTGGTCACTGTGGAGGTCGGTGGAGTCCAGTCAACTCATGGCCGTGTTCTAGAAACCACCTAGATATGATGTGAGCTTTGTGACATGGTGCTTTATCCTGCTGGAAGGAGCCATCAGAAGATGGGTCCATGTGGTCATAAAGGGATGAGCATGGTCAGCAACAAGAGTCGGATAGACTGTGGTGCTTAAACCAGACTCATTAAACCAGGGAACGTTTTCCAGTTTATTCTGGTGGTCCTGTGTGAATTGAAGCCTCAGTTTTCTGTTCTTAGCTGACAGGAGAGACACCTGGTGTGATGCGCTGCTGCTGGAGTCCATCTCGAGCAGCTGGTGTAGCTCAGAGAGAAAAGGCTGCAGACCTTTGATAAAACTAGTGGTTATTAGAGCTGCTGTTTTATTATCATCATCTAGAACCAGTCCGCCCAGTCTCCACTAACATCGAAAAGATATTTTCATCAACACAGCTGTGACTCATTTTATAGTTGTTGGTTAAAATCCCTGTACATCAGCAGCATTTGAAATACTCAAACCAAAAAAAAAAAAAAAAAAAAAAACATACCAAGCATTAAGTCACACAAAACCCTTCTTCCCCTTCCTGATGCTCAATTTGTTCATTTTGTGTTTATTTCTCAAGTCTCAGCAACATTAGTGAGAAATGTGTGTGTAAAATGGTTTTACTTAATTATTTTGTAGATGTTGCACCTTGAGTAAATGACTTGGTTTCTTATGTATAATTAAGAAAATAAGTGAGAAAATAACAATTATGACAAGCTGGAAGCTCCATATTAGCACGTGTACATATGTGTTATAAAAATTGTGAGGAGGTGTGAAGACACCCTTCAAAAAGGAAGTAAACTGAATAATAATGAAACTAAAAATTGTTTTAATCTCCGCGTTGAGTCAGAACAGGAAGCTGGTGCCTCCTGTGGGATCTTCTGATCAGTAGGTGCTCCCAGTTTCTCCAACAACTCCTAAAAGCACGCCAAACTGTTTAACACACTTCAATCATCTCCAGGCATTAAAACCACATCCCCTTCCTCCTCATCATCCTCTTCATCTCTTACTCCAGACGTGAAGTATTTCAAGTCACTTTCAAGTTGAGGGAACTAAAACATCCCATCTTCACATGATCAAATCAGAGGCGGCGGCCGAGTGTGTCGTAACACTTTAGCGTTGTTTACAGGCAACAACCTCATAATTGTCCTCTTCTGATTGTCTGAAGAAAAAAAAGCTGTTCACATGGAGAGACAGTAGCAATGCTAAAATCTGAATACACATTAATGATTTAATAATTGTTAATCTTACTTTGTTCCTAGTAATTCATTAAATTAATCATTCTAATCACACAACCGGCATGAGGATCAAGGGGGGGTCTTTACACTAAGTATACAAATAATATGTATAAAACTACTGCCTGGAGGCTCTTATGCAATGTCAGGAATGCAGAACTGTCATGTACACAGGTGGCAGGAACAGCCAATCACATGTTAGCAAGTATCAGCAGGGCCAATAAAGGAGCTTATGGACGGTTCTAATGGCAAACAGCCTTCAACTCAAGCGGTTGTTTTCCGCCTGGTCCTAGTGTTCAACCAGTGTCTATTTAATATAAAGTAATATTGTCTTTGGATGGTCAAAAGTTCATAGGACAAAAATTGACTTTGGAAAAAGTGGAGGGGATATTCCCCGCTCATCATCAATGTCACGCACACTGCTGCGAGTCTGCTCCACAGAAATACGAGTTCTGCAAAAACAAAACCTGAAATTCAGCAGCTGCAATCTTACACTAAATAAAACATGAAATTAGTATGAGCTAATACTTCTCTGTTTCAAACTGAAACCAACTCACACACACACACACACACACACACACACACACACACACACACACACACACACACACACAGTAGCAACACAGACCTTACGTAATAGCAAATGAATGTATTATGAAACTCTGGGGCGAAAACTCTCCAGAGTGAGCCGAGATTTGTCTGATATAATGTATCAGGAGACGTATTACCTCGGGGAGCGTCGCCCTACCAGGCCAGCCGTGATAAATAATGCAACAAAAATACATCATCATGATGTTTCTCTTTATCCAACATGTGTAGCTGTCAACTTTGATCAATAAGAACTCACTAAAGGCGATGGTATATAAATACAGCCCCTTTTGTGTTTATGAATGCAGTTGAACCCAGGAAAACAGCAGAAGAGGTATTCCGATACTAAATATTCCATCGCTTTGAGTT